>NC_056733.1:59176239-59398739 GCF_019279795.1 Protopterus annectens
AAATGTTCCCCAGAGGGGAGACTGTGTACAGAATTGGGAGCTATTTAGCCTTGACGAGACTATAGAACATTGGTGTTCCTGGATTGGAGAAAGGGAAAGAAATCCTTAAATGTTGTGTTAAGTGGTTTGAATTAAATAAAGGTTCTCTTTTGAAGAAAGGGAAGTTGTCCTGTGTAGTCCATGTTCTAGCATAGAGTGATGGACACCTTTACCTATTACTGATGTGACACTTGATGACAGGAATTGTGTATGTGTGTGCTTTGCCTGGAAATGGTAAATTGCTTTTGTATTTTGGGTGTGACATTGAAATTGTAGAGGTCCTTTTAACCAAATGCATAGGCATCTGAAATGATCCTCTGTCTGTACGTTTTTGGATTTGATTTGGGCAAACTAGTTTTGGGGAGACTTTGAGAGTTTGTGTTTAGTTCCAAAGAGCATGGCCTTTATTAGTTGCAACAGACAAATGTATCCTGATAGTGTAGCTTATTTGTGAATACCTGCATACCTAGAAGGAAACCAAAGAGAAGTGCTTCACTCCTTAGAGAATGACTCCTGCACTTGCTTTCTTTTCAGTAATGGCCCGTAGGTCTTGAAACTGGGGTAATGTTCTTGCATGGTGCTTCAGCTTGTTGGCAGCTTCCTCCTGGATTGCTCAGTGCATCTGTTTTTGTCAACATTTTTTTTGTTTCCCCTTTTTTTTTACTCTTCATGCCAGCCATCCATCAAGCCTCCCCCAACTGGACTTGAGCCCAGTTGTCACAGAGATGAAGATTCATCCAAATTGGTTCACCAGTACTCATATTTATGGGGACACAATAGGATGAATTATTTAGGAGTATGGATTAAAAAAAGGCTTCTGTTACGGCAGCTAAAGATGTGGGGAGAGACTAAACAAAAGATAATATGAAAATTGAGAAACTGGAAGCTCTTGGTTATGAATACAAGCAGTAAAAATGTTTTTAGTCCCATATTTTTATATATGAGTCAGGCATATTTTATAAACTAGAGGAGAAGTTGTGGACAATAATTACTAAAAAGTTGAAGGAATTTATCTGGGAGGGGAAGAAGGCAAAAGTTAAGTGGGGTAAGTTGATTTTTCCAATACAACAGTATGGTGTAGGATTACCTGATTTGAATTGATGTTTTAGAGCTACACAATTAAGGCTCATATACATAACAGAAGCAGAAGGTTATAATTCAAAATTGAAGGGGGTGACGATGAAGATGTTAGTGATAATGGTGGGAGAGTTCAGTGGGATTTTTTGGATGTAGATTAAGGAGAACAACAACCATACAAAATATTCTATTCATAAGGTAGCAGAAAACATTTTTTTAAGAACTGAGCCAAAACGAAAATCGAGAAAGGAGATTTTGCCGATAGGGATGACTGCAACTAGGAGTACAGAAAATAGGCAAGAGGGGGCTAGACTTTACTGCAGGAAACTGGCAGAGGAACCAAGGTATTGGGAGCAAATAACTAGTGAGGGAAAGTTAATAGAGTGGGATGATCCAAGGTGACATTTGGACTGCTGTCTGGAGACTGCCTTCCCTACTAGGAATGATATACGATTATAGGCAAAGAAAAAGGAATAGGAGAATCTCAAGTGAGTGACCTGCTCTGGTGGAGTGTTTAGCTGAATCTAGAACAGAAACTGCTGGAAAAAAGGGGATAATTAGGGCTTATAAAAGATTACATAATAACTATAAGACTTGATCAGAGGCTGTTAGAAAAGATTGGGAAGAGAGACCAGAAAAGCAATTTGCAAGAGAACAATGGTAGGACATATGTATGGTTCCCAAGTAATAAAGTCCTGAAGTTTTAGGATCTTTGCTTGGAAGTGTTTGCATAGGTTTTTTTATACCACAAGCAGACTTCAGATAATTGTTTTCCCCAAAGGTAGATAAAAATGCTGAGATGTAATGCAAAAGGGAGAGGTAAGTAGGAACATGTTTTTGGAGTTTTTCATTTTTTTAAGATGGAAAAGTTCAGAATGCTAAATCTGCAGTCTTTTTTTGCATCTCCTCTCAAAATTGCCTTTCCTGTTACACTGGACCTGGTTGATTACCTCAGTATCTCCACAAACAAAAAAACACGCCTTCCACTTTGCATTCTTATCCCTTTTACAAAGGGTTGGCCTTGGCATTTGTACACATATGGTTAAAGAGAAATCCACATTTTTCCACACATGGACAACTGCTGACTTCAGGCTTTCAGCTGGAAGGAACTCTTGCAGGCTGTCAGGGTCACTTTCCCATTTCCGCCAGTGCTTGGATTCTTTCATAGAAGTCGAACATCTGCATATCTCAGTCATCTTCCTTGTGGCCATTCTGGCACTGTAAATTGTAGAATATCACTCCTTCCAGAAAGTATAGCTTTAATTGCACATCTTTTTCATTATATTGTGGGTTTTTCCTCACCGATGGCATTTTCTTCTTCAAAGTTTTTCCAACTCATTGCTGCAAAGGGGGAAACCCCACTGGAAACTCAAACATCTAGCACCAGCAGTCTCGGTCTCTAAAGCACAGGAACCTAGTGATTCCCTTTATCAGAAATGATTTCCTGTGATGAACAGATGAGATTATGGCCAATTGAGGTCTCTCTTTTGCTGTCACAATGCCCTCCCAAGTGCTGGTCTCAGATTCCTTGGACTTGGTCTGGGGAGTATTTGAATGTCCATGAGTCCAGGTGTGGGGACTTGAAGAGCAGAAATAACTATAAAAGAAATGTTGTCACTGATGTATACTGTTAATGCTTCCAGGCAGTAGATAGTGTTATTCATGTAGTTCTTCAAACAGAGGCACTCATGCTTTCCCACTTTGCTACCTTGCCATCAGCATGGGTATTCTTATCTTAGCAATGTATATGCCTAGCAACCAGAGTACTTGACAGACCACCTAAGCAGAAACCTAACAGTCGAACATGAGAGGATGGTAAATAGGGGGGTACACCAGGAGATATTAAAGAGATAGGACATACCAAAGTTTGAGGAGAGTCACCAACTTACTCAGGTCTTGTCTGTATACCATTGCAAAGAGGCTAAAGCAGTCAGCATCTTCTCCATAAAGTAAGAGCAGTGTCATCTTCATTTATTTCACTCTTTGTCCTGATTCCAATGGTAGTACCAAATTTTTAAAAAGAACACATCTCAATTGCCATAGCACCCTTTTGACCAGGGCAAGTGCAGTTCTCCCGCCTACTTCAATTTGATGGGTCCTGCTTCCACAGGTTGACCCAGCAGCGAAGGGCGTTTATTTATTTTATCTCAAAGTGCTTAGGCTCATGTCTTGGAGAATTTCAAGCTAATTCTCCAGTGGCAACTGCTCTGTCAGTAGATAGAGTGAGTGTCAAAAAAAAAGCCCCAGTGCCAGAAGTCTTTGTTTAGAAAAATTGAACTGATTTTCAACCTCATAATTAACATCAGCAAGCATCCCAGTGATTTTGCACTACTTGTCAATTCTTGTTTCCAATAAGTTGGCATACTCCTCTTGTAAAGTGCACCTTTCAACAATTTTAGCCTGCTTGGCTCCAGATCCACCAGTTTCAGTCTGTGGCTGTAGATTACCAGTTTCAGCAAATGTAATCATTAAACTTTTCCTCAGATGGAGATTGCATCGTAAATCCCCTCAGAGACCTAACTTTCATCTTGGGATTTTAACTTTATAGTAGGAAAGCTGACTCTACTGTTCTTTGAACTAACTTGTTCTGCCAGTTTAAAAGTCTCCCTCCTGGAAAATTCTTTTCACAGTAACTGCCATCTTAAGATGCAGAGGAGCATGCATTGTTTTTCACAGAGACCGTCTTTCTGAAGACCAGACCCTTCTTTATGCCTAAGCTGGTCTCTGAACTCACTGTCCACCAGTCCATCCAGCTCCTTTTCTTTCAGCTTGATCTACAGAATTAGGGGAGGTTTGGTATGTCACGGATATACACAGGGAACTAAAATATTATACCAAAGAACTAAAGAATTTAGATAAGTAGCTCAGCTCTTACTTTTTTGCAATGGACGCAAGGGAGGCCAGTAGCAATGTAAACCCTCTTCAAATGATTGGCTAATTGCATTTTCCTGGATGGGAACATGAGAGGACAGTCTGTCAGGGTTGTTGCTACCAAAGCACCCTTTTTCAAGAATGTGTCAACACAAAGCATTTGTGAGACAGACACCCACTCTTCCATCCACACTTATTCCAAACTTTACAAGTTGGGCATCCTGAGTAAGAGCAGGGCAGGCTTTGCAGCAGCCATACTGAAGAGAATGCTTTATCCTCTTCTTTCAGACTGACATTCAGATGTTCTTCGTGTTTCACTGTTGCAGTCATTATGTTTGGGTAATCTGCTGGCAGGTTGCCCTCAGTTGGCCTGATTAACAAAGTCTTGGGTCCTGTGTCAGTTGCTGTCCCTTCTTCCATGACGTCAGGGGTATAAAACATGCAGCTGATGCCATTACATCAGTCTTTCTTGCTGCGCGGTGCCCGAAGCAGAAGCAGTTCGCAAGTGCCGGTTGGCCGACTCCTGAAATTTTCGTTTTCGAGTTTCAGAACTGAAGTCTTCAATTAAAACGCTAAGTACCCCGTTGGGGAAACTTTTTCTTGTTCCTTTCCGATGTCAGTAAAAGTTAATGTATTACTTGTGGGAAGCAAATACCTCATAAGGACTTTCATTTGTATTGTTTTCCTTGCCTAAGCCCTGACCACGAAGTACCTTGCTGTCAGTTCTGTGCTTTATTTAATCAACGCACAATCCATCGTCAGTACATTTTTGCTTCTAAATATTTTGGCTCATGGTTTAATTATCCAGAAATGTCATCTGTTAGCAATCCGACTACCGGAATACCTAAAAAATACAAAGAAAAAGACAGAGACAGGCCATTGAGGTCCAAAACTGCCGATGACACTTCTCCTAAGCCAGTCGCTAATTTGCCGGTACTCAGTGAGGCACTTTCGCAGCACTTGATACCCGCTACTTCTGATTCGCAGGCCTCTACTGAGACCCATTCGGAGTCCGGTATGCCACGAGATGCTTCAATTTTGGAACCCGCAGATGTCTCTTCCTTGGATGGGTCCGGAGCCGCTGTGCAGGCACCGGCTTCTGAGGGTGTATTCAGGCGTACAGGTTTGTGTATTAAACCAACGCCATCTTCAATATTAAGGCCAAAAACTCAACTATGCCTAAAAAACTGATGCTTACGCCACATGTGCAGGCCCCTATGCCTAAAAAACAAATGATCAAAATGGCTAAAGATTTAATTACTCTAATCAGGGGTATTCAACCCCCCCCCCCTACAAAGAGGCCTAGGCAAGAAATTGACTATGAATCTTCTGAACAGGATTCTATTTCTTCTGACTCTTCTAGTGAACAGGATTTGTCTATACCTACTTATGAGGACTCTGATGCAGAGGATTCCATTCCTTCTGCTTCTCCCCCTGAGGATTTTTCCTTTGGGGAAACTTTACATACCTTAAGGGAAGATTTCCACTGGGAAAGTCAGGATTTTTCTGAATCTAAAAAGAGGCTTAGGGATTTTCGTCTCCTTCCTCAACATAGGCCTTTGGCTATTCCTCCTCTTCTAGACATTGTTGATGATGTGTTTTCAGAATTTAGTATGGCTCCTGATTTCCTGCCTCCGGCTCCTTGTAAGCCAGATAGATATTACAGGGTTCCTGACTCCCACAAATTCCTTTTCAAAAATCCTGTTGTGGATCCTGAAACCATTTCTCAGGGCCCCAAGGGCATTAAGGCTTCTACTGCTAAAAATCCTACCCCATCTGATAGAGATTCCAGGGCACTGGATAGATGGGGTAAGAAGGTCTACACTTCTGCAACCTTAGCAATCAGGGCTTTAAACTGTCAATTCCATATGCTAAAATATCAACAGCATATCATGGGACTGCTTAAACAGAAAATGATGTTGATTTCTTGCTTTGTGGAAAATAAAGATTTACAGGATTTATTGCATTCGGCTGTACAAGTTGGAAAACATACCTTGCAGTGTGGTTTTGATTCTTTGGAGGCCTCTTGCAGGGCTGCTATAACTGGGTCTGTGTTAAGGAGGCATGCTTGGCTCAGAGAGCATTCTCTGCCTGATCATGTTAAAGCAAAACTGTTGGATGCTCCTTTACAACAGGACCGTCTCTTTGCTAATAAGGCTGAAGAAGTTCTAAAAAAGATGGAAGATAAAGCTAAATCTATGCAAACTGTGAAAGATTTCTTGCAAGTGCAACTTCCAAGATTTAGTAGGCACTGGCCTACTAAGAACTGGTCCTTTCCAGTCCCTTCAAGAGCTGCTCAAGTCAAACCCAGACATTCCAAAGGCACCAGATTTCAGTCCCAAGGGACTTTCAGAACTAAACAATGGGGTGCCTCTTCCTCCAAATCTGGAAACAACAAGACACCTCCCTATGGTAAGCAGTCTCAATGACTTTCCACTAGACTTACCAAGCACTTATCTTTTAGCCAACCCCTTGGGGGGAAAACTGGCTCTTCATGCAAAAAACTGGCAACTTATAACCCAGGACAAATGGGTTTTAATTATAGTATCCCAGGGATGCAGATTTCATTTCCACACGTTACCAACTCCAAACGGATGGCCAGATCTGCCCCCAAATCAGTGGGCAGAGGCCCAGAAACAGGAACTTTCCCTCATGAACATGGGAGCTATTCAGCTAGTACCAGAAGAGGAAAAGGGACAAGGTTTCTATTCCAGACTTTTCCTGTTACCCAGAAAAGACAAAACATGGCTTCCAATTCTGGACTTATCTACTCTAAACACCTTTCTGGGCATTCCAAAATTACAAGATGCTGACTCTTCACCAGTTACTTCCTATGCTAGGCAAAGATGCCTGGTAGGCAACTCTAGATTTAAAAGAGGCTTACCTGCATATCCCAATCAGGGAATCTTGCAGAAGATACATCCGATTCAAAGCAGGCTACTTGCATTACCAGATGTTCTTCATGTTTCACTGTTGCAGTCATTACATTTGGGTAATCCTGCTGGCAGGTTGCCCTCAGTCGGCCTGAATTCCAAAGTATTGGGTCCTGCGTCGGTTGCTGTCGCCCCTTCCCTGACGTCAGGTCGTCAGGGGTATAAAAGAAGCGGCCAACGCCATTTTCTTCAGTCTTTCTTGCCGCACGGTGCCCGAAGCAGAAGCAGTTCGCAAGTGCCGGTTGGCCGACGCCTGAGATTTTCATGTTCAAATTTCAGATTCGAAGTCTTCAATAAAGCTAAGTAGCCTGTTGGGGAAACTTTTTTCTTGCTCCAGACCGATGTCAGAAAAAGTAAATAATTGTATTTCTTGTGGAAAGCAAATACCTCATAAGGACTTTCATTCTTACTGTATTCCTTGCCCAGGCCCTGATCTCAACGTTTCTGGTTGTCGGTTTTGTGCTAGATTTAACCAACGCACTATTAAGCGTCGGTATGATTTTGCTTTAAACTATTTTGGACGCCGGTTTAATTATCCAAAAATATCGTCGGATAGCCATCCGACTACTGGAGTTCACAAAAAAGTGCAAAGAAAGAGAGAGAGATAAACAACTGAGGTCCAAAACCGACGACGAAGCTTCTCCTAAGCCATTCGCCGGTTCTCAGTGAGGCACTTTCGCAGACTCTGATGCCCGCTACTTTAGAGTTGCAGGCCGCTACCGACTCCCACTTGGAAACTCAAGGTATTGGAGCCTCGGATACTATTCCCTCAGATAGGTCCGGAGCTGCTCAGCAGGCACCGGCTTTTGAGGGTGTTTTCAGACCTAAACATCTTTACATTAAACCGACTTCAGCTTCAAAGGCAAAGACTAAAGCACCTTCTAAAGTAAAGAAACAAACTCAAGAGCCACGTGGACAGGCCTCTATGCCCAAAGAACAGATGCTCAAAATGACTGAAGACTTGATTACCTTGATCAGGGGTTCCCATCCCCCTCCTGATAAGAAGCCTAGGCAAGAGACATACTATGAATCTTCAGATCAGGTTTCTATTTTTTCTGATTCCTCTTCTGATCAGGAATATTCTCTTCCCCCCATGAGGATTCTGATGCTGAAGAATCTATACCTTCAGCTTCTCCTCCAGAGGACTATTCTTTTGGGGAAACCTTGCATACCATGAGGGAGCATTTCCACTGGGAGAGCCAAGATTTTTCAGAATCTAAAAAGAGGCTCAGGGACTTCCTTTTACTACCCCAACACAGGTCTATAGCCATTCCTCCTGTTAGACATTGTAGATGATGTGTTTTCGGAGTCTAGTCTTACCCCTGACTCCTTACCTCCAGCTCCTGTTAAGCCTGACAGATATTACAGGGTTCCTGACTCTCATAAATTCCTTTTTAAAAACCCTTCTGCAGACCCAGAAACTATTTCTCAGGGTCCCAAAGGAGTTAGGGCTTCCTCAGCAAAAAACTCTACACCCTCTGACAGAGATTCTAGGGCACTGGATAGATGGGGAAAAAGGTTTACACATCTGCTACCTTAGCTATAAGGGCCTTAAACTGTCAGTTTCATATGCTCAGATATCAGCAACATGTCATGGCATTGCTTAAACAGAAAATGATGATAAACTCTGAATGTGCAGAAAACAAGGATATGCAGGATTTATTGCATGCAGCTGAACAAGTTGGAAAACATACTTTTCAATGTGGTTTTGATTCTTTGGAGGCCTCCTGCAGGGTCGCAGTTATGGGTTCTGTAATTAGGAGGCATGCTTGGTTAAAGGAACAAAATCTGCTTGATCATGTCAAAGTTAAAGTATTAGATGCACCTTTAAAACATGATACTTTGTTTGGTGTTAAGGCAGAAGAGGTGTTAAAGAAAATGGAGGACAAAGCTAAATCTATGCAAACTGTCAAAGATTTTTTACAAGTACAGCCACCTAGGTTTAGTAGGCACTGGCCCACAAAGAATTGGTCCTTTCCGGTGTCAGACAGACCTCAAAGGGGCAGATCCAGACGCCCTAGAGCAGATCCCAGGCACAAGGTTCATACAGGTCAAAGCAATGGTGTGCTTCTACCTCCAAAGTTGGAGAAGACAAATCAGAACCATACAGGAAACAGTCCCAATGACTTCCCCCTGCCTGCAGCAAGCACTTATCTCTTGTCAGCACCCTTAGGGGGAAAATTGGCACTTTTTTCTCAAATTTGCACATTATAACCCAAGACAAGTGGGTTCTAAATATAGTGTCACAAGGCTACAAGTTCCATTTTCATACCCTGTCCAAGGCAAACGGCTGGCCAGATCTGCCAAAAAATCAATGGGTGGAGGCACAAAAACAAGTCTCATCCCTCATGGACATGGGGGCCATTCAGCAAGTACCAGAGCAAGAGCAGGGACAAGGATTTTACTCAAGACTGTTCCTGGTACCCAGAAAGGACGAGGCTTGGAGACCAGTACTGGACCTATCTATTCTGAACACATTCCTGGATATACCAAAATTCAAAATGTTGACTTTGCAGCAGCTTCTGCCCATGCTGGGCAAGAATGCTTGGCTTGTGACTTTAGACCTAAAAGTGGCATACCTGCATGTCCCAATCAGACAATCATGCAGAAGATACCTCATATTCAAGGCTGGCTCAATGCATTACCAATTCTCTGCACTGCCCTTTAGCTTATCTACTGCGTCTAGGGTCTTTACAAAGTGCCTGGCACCAGTAATTGCATTCTGCAGACAAAGAGGAATACAAATATATCCTTACTTGGATGACTGTCTAATTCAAGCAGAGAACAAGGACATTCTTCTGCAGCATCTGGCGTTTGTGAAAAGACTTCTAACATGCCTAGGGTACACAGTCAACGAAAGTAAATCAAAACTAATACCCTCTCAAGAGATAATATTCCTGGGTGCAAGCTTAAATACAACTGCCCAGATGGCTTATCTCACGCCAGACAAACAAAGGCAACTGACTACCTGTTTCAAAATGTTGGCAACAAAGGCCCAGTTATCTGGAATAAAAATTCTGCAGGCTTTGGGCTTCATGGCATCCTGCATCCTACTAATTCTATATGCAAGACTGCATATAAGGACACTTCAGTGGTACCAAAAAAGTGTTTGGACTCAACACTGCTACAGCCTAGAAACAATGATTACTCTCATTCCCTGCCTGCAACAGGAGTTTCGATGGTGAGCGAAGGCTTGTCACCAGAACAAGGGACAGTCATTCACACTACCCCCAGTCTGGCAGACACTAACAACGGATGCATCGGATTATGCCTGGGGGGCCCACATGGCAGGAAGATGCATTCAGGGCACATGGTCCACAAACCAAATGCATCTATATATCAGTCAAAAAGAGATGCTAGCTGTTCAAAATGCCCTGACAGCCTTCAAGTACCTACTACATCCAGGACAACTACTGATAAAGACAGACAACACCACTGTCATGTGGTATATAAACAAGCAGGGGGGCACACATTCTTACCCCCTTTGCAGACTAGCCATGACTTTGTGGGAGACAGCAATGACTTACCAAGTACATCTGCAAGCACAATTCCTGCCAGGAAAGGAAAATACTCTGGCAGATGAACTAAGCAGAAACCTCATGGATCCCCATGAGTGGCAGCTGGATCCACAAGTCTTCAGCATGATAAAAAGGAAATGGGGATGCCCGGACATAGATCTATTTGCCTCCCCTCACAACTACCAACTAAAAAGATTCTGCACGAGGACTTACCACAGACAAGCATGGAAAGTGGACTCCCTATCTTTCAGCTGGAAAAAACTATCATTATATGCCTTTCCTCCACTGCCTCTCCCCCCCCCAAGGTATTCCTAAAGGTCAGACAGGAGAAGCCAAAGATGATACTGATTGCCCCAGACTGGCCTCGCCAGTACTGGTATCCAATCCTAAGGAACTTGTCTCAATGCCCATCTTGGACCTTACCTCAAACATCCCATCTACTATCCCAGCAAAGCAATCAGATCCTGCACAGCCAACTCAGGACTTTAAACCTGGTAGCATGGCGGATAATGTAATCATACAAAACACACATTTCAGTAAAGCTGTGATGGATGTCATTTTGGAAGCCAGAAGGCCTAGTACTAGAAGGTCTTATGCTGGAAATTGGAAGAGATTCTGTGCTTGGAACCAGGCAAAAGGAACTGATACAGCTGTACCAAATATACCTCAGATTTTGCAATACTTAACTGAGATGCTGAACAAAGGCCTATCTTTTTCATCCATTAAAATTGATACCTATGCCATTTCGGCTAATTACAATACTGAGCCACCAATCTTTTCTCATCCTTTATTAAAGCAGTACCTCAGAGGAGCCAACAATTTAAAGCCTCCGTGGAGATCACCAATACCTGCATGGGATCTCAACTATGTCTTGGAAAAACTCACCTTGCCTCCTTTTGATCCAGCTGCTACTGCTGACATAAAGTTTTTATCTTGGAAAACAGCTCTGCTCCTAGCAATAACTTCTGCAAGACTAGTTTCAGAGCTACAGGCACTCATGGATGTGGAACCTTTTATCATGTTTTATCCAGACAGGGTTTCTCTGAGGACAAACCCAACATTTATGCCTAAGGTGGTGTCCAGTGTGGCTCTTAACCAAACTATTCATCTGCCAACTTTTTATCCAAACCCACAGAACAAGGGGGAGAGAATTCTGCATTCATTGGACATACACAGACAGCTTAGATTCTACTTGAACAGAACCAAAGTTTTCAGGTAGACAGAGCAATTACTAGTGGCATATGCTGCAGGATCACAAGGAAAGGCTATCTCAAAGCAGACTATTTCAAAGTGGATAGGCCACTGCATTCGTTTCTACTATTCGCACAATGGCAAGCCAGTACCTAAGGGCATTAGGCCATATTCAACCAGAGCTGCAGCCACTTCAGCAGCCTTTCTCAGGGGAGTACCAATCAAAGACATTTTAGAGGCTGCTACTTAGAGTTCAGTGCACACCTTTACAAAGCACTATCATCTGCCACTTTACTCTAAATCCAGGGCAGGCTTTGCCACTTCAGTTCTGCAGGGCCTCATAGCCGCTCCTAATGCTGTTTAGCTCCGGCCTCCCAACCTTAGCTTTGGGACTCTACCATTGTATTCATTTTTACTATAAGCACCATGGAAAAACTATCCCTCAAGGGATCAGATTCCATTCTACCAGGGCTTCGTCTACCTCTACAGCCTTTCTCAGAGGTGTTCCTACCAGGGATGTTCTAGAAGCTGCTACCAGGAGTTCAGTTCATAATTTCACCAAACATTCTCATTTACCAATTTTCTCTAAATCCAAAGCTGGCTTTGCCACTGCCATTCTGCAGGGCCTTATAGCCGGTCCTAATGCTGCATAAATCCATCCTCCCAACCTTAGCTTTGGGAATCTACCAAAATGTAATGACTGCAACAGTGAATCAAAAAGAACATAGTGCAGTTGTGTACACTTACCATAAATGTAGATGTTCGAGTGTATTCACTGTTGCAGTCGTAGTTACCCTCCCTCCAGCCCCCTGTTTTTTTCTCTTACTATACCTCTACTTTCTTTTACTACACTTATAAGCCTTTTGTTGTATTTGCTTTTGTTTGGAGGTATACTTTTGATATTTTATATTACCTATATATATATATATATATATATATATATATATATATATATATATATATATATTTGACTCCCCTCTCCCCTTTTGGGGGTCACCTGACATCTGGGGCAAGAAAAACTGATGTAATGGCGTCGGCTGCATGTTTTATACCCCTGACGATCTGACGTCATGTAAGAAGGGACAGCAACTGACGCAGGACCCAAGACTTTGTTAATCAGGCCGACTGAGGGCAACCTGCCAGCAGATTACCCAAATGTAATGACTGCAACAGTGAATACACTCAAACATCTACATTTATGGTAAGTGTACACAACTGTACTTTTCCTCCATACTGCTTGGTAGTTCCCTATGGTATGGAACTTGATTTCGTCATTGAATCACTATGAGGAATGTCTTTAAGAAGCATACACCAAAATAGTAGATGAATCACGTACTGCAGTTTTAACTGTTACCCTCCTGCCTTCTTCTTGTGATCTTGTCGTCTTTTTGCTGCCTTCTCTTTTGGTTGAAGAGGGGTGGGGATGATACCTTTGGATTAGCTGCTTCACACTCATTTAAAGGATAATGAGGTGTATTGGCCCTCTTTTATGTAAGTACATGTATACTCTATTGGGGTAGACATGCCTAGATGATTCCTCCCTCTTGTTGTGTCTTCTGGACTGTATGCACAGATATAATCCAACTGGATTGCATTTAAATGTGATTAGTCAGTTAGGTTTATTTGGCTCCCGTTTGAATCAACAAATGTGCTGTGTTAGTAAGATTGCAGATCTCTGTTAAGGATGTTTCGTATTACGTCCCAAGGCTGCACAGTCTTTGAGTTAGTATATTTAAAGCTGGGAGAGAATGGGAGTGCAAAGTGGAATTTGCCTTCCCTCACTTTTTCTTTTTTATTTTGCTAAATGCAATATTATGCATTATTGATTTTATTTTCTTGCTATTTTGAGATTTAGTGCGAGTCATGCTGTGGTTATCTTTGCTCTTTCTCCTTTCTCTGTTTATCTAGCAGGTAGTAGACCACATTTGTTGGTAGCTTCCCACCTACCAAAAAATGAGTAGAGGTTGAGCAATTTATTTTCCCTTTTGCAGCTGAATTTTTAGAGTATGTTCTATGTGAAGAAGTAACTAGGGATGCTGTGCTAGTACAGCTTTGGAATTCTGCCCAGAACAGATGTCTGTCTGTGGCAGAAATCACATCTCATGAAGCAGGACTGCAGCAGTAGTCTCTCACCTTAAACATCTGCTGTCATGCAAGCAGTAATGCTCTAGAGAGTGTGCGTTATTGTGTAAGTAATGCCTGCCTCTATACCCCTGGAAGGGTGTTATTTAACACAATAAAACAAACCCTGGAGGGCATTAGTGGGGTTAGAGAATGGACCGTCTAAAACTGTCGTGTTTTACTTATTTATATTTTTATTACTATATTATTTTTTATATGTATGTTTGATGTAAAATGGTTCCTCTGCCTGATGTTTAAAGTTGCTTTAGTATATGTAAGTGGTGGTGGAGGAAGCATTTTACATCCAAAATATTTCATTTTTACAAAATATCTAGATATTTGCTTTATTTTTAGTCTCCTACTGCTAAAATGTGTGGTTTCTTGCCAGTCATTGGGGATTGAAAGTCACTAAATAATGGCACACATTTGACTTTCAGACTTTATTTCCTTCAGAAAATTAATGTTAACAAAAATCATGTTATTGAACTTGCTTTGTGATTTTTATAAGAACAATATTTAAAATTTGTTCTTATTTTTTTAGCCTTTTTCCCCTTTTTTCAGGCTTTATCCAGATTTATTGAACTAAGCGATTGAGCGGTCTGCAGACCTCATATCTTCTGCTGCCACTTGTCCATCGATCTCACTGTCTGTCCCTCACACACACACACACACACACACCAGAAAATGCATGTCAGCCTTTGTTCCCCCTTTATTTTAGGCTTTCTCCAGACAACTTAAGCTAAGCTTTGAGAGGTACCTAAACCTCTGCAATGCTGCTGCTGACAGTGCTCGATCGCACTCACTCTTCATTCTCTCTCTCTCACTTGCTTTCATGCATGTATTTCCATACACACACGCATGCACCCAAATATACACACACTTTTTTCCTGTTATATTTAGTTTTTACACTTGCTAAACAACAAAAGTGCTGCTTAGCAAGTGTCAAATAATGGCTCACTTGATCTTGCTTTCACTCACATGCACATATACACTCATGCACACACACACACACACACAAACTTTTTTTTTTTAATTTTCTTTCTTTTTTTTAATATATTTTACACTCGCTTAACAGCTGAAGTGCTGCTTAGCAAGAGTAAAATAATGGCAGCCATTAGTTTTTTTCAGTCTGGGAATGAGGGGATTTCCCCTGTGTCTTGTCCATACCTCTACCTCTCAACTGCATAGATTTTCACAGAATGTCCAGATTTTTGCCACATATTTTTGGTCCATTTGTCATAAAAGTGTGTTTTTGTGGCAAATTAATGGCAAATCATTAAAGACTGAAACTAGAAAATAATGATGGACATTTGAGTTTCAGACTTCATAAGCTTCAGAAAGTTCATGCTAATGCAAAACCTGTTGTTCTATCAACTTTCTAAGTTTGTAAGAGCAATATCTAAAAATTGCCCCTATTTTTAGGCCCTTGCCCCACTTTTATTTATGGCTTTGTCCAGATTTCTCGCTCTAAGTTGAGAGGTGTGGTGTTGTCCAAATTTGTTTTGTATTTTTTTGCCGGAAGAGAACACCACAAGTCTCACCTGTTAGTGTGATAGTGTGTTTGGTATGTAAGCAGTTTCTTCCATCTTCTCTGTCTCTCTCTCACTCTCGCTATGAGAAACACCTGGTTTAAATATGGCTTCACTGAAGAGAAGCAGAACCACTTGAGATGCATTAGACTTATTTGTTGAAGTGCCCATGTGACTCAGTAATTCTCCCTTCCTTCCTTCATCCATAATAGCTATACTTTTTCAAAATAAATGGAACTTTTTCTCTTTTGTACTTTTGTGATTTTTTTCTCTTTTTTTAATGGGAATATATTTGCACAGAAAAAAAAATCCTCAGAGCTCCTTTTAAGGATATATATCACAAAAGAGCAGTAGTGACACAAAACTCTTAGTAGTTGTGTCTTTCGGCTTTTCCCGGTTAGGGGTCGCCACAGCGGAACTCAGGTCCACTAATGATTGGCAGTAGCAATGTCTTACTGTGAGGCGACAGCGCTACCGCAGCACCACCAAAACTCTTAGTAACTTATGAAATTATCATGTTTTAATTAGAACTTCAGAAATTAAAGCTGCATTTAGAGCTGGGAAAGGTTGCGATCAGAAGGTGCTGGCACTAGAGATGCTATGCTTTCTGACAAGAGACTTGCCACATCTGATGTGCTGCTGCATACTGGCTGACTTAACCTTTTGCTTGATTGACAGTTGAACAGCTTTATGCAGTGTAGTGAACGAGCTTGACCTAGACTGTCACACAGTTTGGAACTTTCAGTCTGTAAACATTCCTTCCCATATGTTTAGCAATGATGCCATTTGACAGTGTCTGCTTCAGGATGAGAAATCATTTTCTGCTAAGAATGAAACTTTTGCATCAAAAAAGACATCTCCTTCTGTGTCTGTATTATGCAGTATTGGAGTGGGCAAGTCTGAGGTGTGAAATATTTGAGTTTTGCAGCTTGGTTGTAAGGCACACTGACTGTTATGCAGGAGTGCTCAGCAAAGAGAAGACAGGGTCTTATTTTTGATGAAATGTGAGCGAACATTAGAAAGTGAAATACTTTGCAAAGTGGCAAACTGAGAAATTGTTTATGAGAACATAATAATCTAAGTTTTCCAGATTCACAAGTAAAAATGCTGTAAGTCATATCAGTGTTTGGTATCCTGAAGGTTGCATGTCGCTGTGGTATTGAGGGCATTAGACAAAGATAAACATTAATTTAATGCCCTCCTTTTGGAAAAAAGGGTTGTTGTGCTGTACATTGCCATAGTTTTCAGACTAGGGAAAAACCTTGCTTAAGTTTCTTCATAGCCACTTTATTTTTGTATTTTCCTGTAAAATGGAAGATATAGGATGTTTGTAAATGATTTTTGACTTACCTAAAATGCACCTGAATTCAACAAAAAAAAAGTCTTTTAGCAACTGGCAGGCCCTTCCAACCCCCAAACCCCATACTTAATCTAATGCTGCAGAGACAAAACTTGAAAAAGGAGTAACTTCCCAATACAGTGCTCTGTACAAGACACCATTCCTTAATTGCCTACAAGCAGGTGCAAATTTAAGGAGTTGTGATTGGGCAGTTAGAACTGAAGGTGGTGGATCATTTAAAGGGAAGTCCTAAAGTATACAACAATGGCAACTGTCTTTGGTAGTTCTTGGCTGGACTCATGTTCTTCACCAGTCATCATTTGGTAAAAACTTGCAACACGCCATGTTCAAGGAGGTCTGTGATCCATTTCACTGCAAGTTGTGATGAAACATGACAATTAAATGCATGTGTCCCTCCAGTCCTGACATTTCTGGTTTGCTGCTTTCATGATTCAGATCATGATCTTTATTATTGGTGAAGTTCTGTGTTTGCATGACTGAAAAATACACTGAGTGTTCATGTTGCCATCAGTTTTCAGCCAGGACTTGCACTGGCATGGCTTTTATTTTATTGTCCTGGAGAGAGAGAGCACAGTTTTTATAATTGCCACAAGTACTAGTGATTTAATCCTGTCACTGTAAAGTGCAGGACATAGAAGCTTTTACACTGTCATGTGATAACAATGGTAATCTTTGAGAGTTGTTGAGTAGAGACCAATGGGAATGCTGTACTTGAGTCTATGTGGATAGGTCAGAGAACTGCCACAGATAAGATGTCATGGGCTAGCCCACCTGAATTTCTAGAAGGTAATTCCAGTGTTATGCCATCCTCTGTCTGCAGGTTTTGAGTTCGTCATTACCTATTGAAGGGTTAAGCTTGCACCAATCTTCTGGATTAATGGATAATGAGAGAGATTGGGGGGGGGGGTGACTCCCTCTGTCACCTTAGGGGTTGTCCAGGGAATTTTGAGCCACTCATTCCCTAGTCAGTCAGCCAGCATGATTCTAGGGTATAGTCTGTTGAGTAGGCTGGTCTCACTTCAGTGGTACTCAGAGCAGAGAATTCCTTTCCAGGAAATGCATTTAAAAACTAGTCTGGCCAGCAGTTTGTGATACAGTGGTCTTGTGTCATCTCTTGCCAGGCTTTGCATGTTGGGGGTCAGGGATCCACTAGATATACCATCTCTGGTAGGAGTTTGAGTTACGGGTTTGAAATTGCACCCTTGCGGACTATGGTTAGACACCAGTGCCAAGCCCAGTGCAGAACTGCACCTTGTAGTGATTCCTGACCTTGACACCTGATAATTTGACAGTCGCACGTTGATCATTATGTAATGCTGCACTCAAGCTCACTATCGTGGATGGAAGGTATGTGAGATTCACTCAGACTTTTCTTAGGAGTCAGAGAATCCTCTGGCCATTGTTTTAAAGATGGACAAGGATAATGAATCTACCTCCCTTTTACTTTTTTTTCTAAATGACCCCTTTTCCAGAGAGACTTTCAGATTTCTGTGGAACAACCTACACTGTCAGTGAACCCATTTATGTTACCCCAGAAGTGCTGTGCTGAGTTTCTAGGGAAGAACCATGAAAAAGAAGCTTTTGGAATCTTAAGTTATCCACTTGTGGAACCAGTCATTAAGAATGCTATCCAAGCACATAAGAAAGAGGATGATTTCTTCAGGGCCTGCAAAACGTGACTTGCATTAAAAGACTGAAAGCTGTGTCACTGTACTCTGTATCATGCATGCTACTAAGAGGTGGCCTGTGGCTGGCCTACAGAGCAGTCTCTGATTCTGCCCTAATGAAAATGCTGCACATCTGCAAATCAAATGGAACTCGCTCCAGGGATCTCAACCTAGCTTGTGACTGTAGCAAAACATGTTGGAGAGACAGATTTATCTCCCAAAGGTTGCCACTCCACTGGAATAAGCTCCCACTTCATGTGAAGCAGAGATCCTCAACGACCATATTTAAGTGCAATCTTGATAATTGGATGGGAGACTATAAATTCACCCCAGGGGTGGCACCTATGTCCCTCATGGACTGGGGTAGTCAGTGCTGATCATGGAATCGCTGTAACAATGACCATCTAACTATAGTCAATTAGGGTACCTTTTACACAGGCTTGTAAAGGCCTTAGGGCCATTAGCCTGGTAACCTCCTATGGAACTATGAATCTGTGCCTGAGTGAATATAGCAATTAATCAAGCATCCTAGTACTGACTTCTCTATGGTTTTGTTTGACCAGTGTAAGGCCCAGAAATTACAACTTTTTGTGACCTTGCTACCTAACAAGGAGCCCATAGTTTTGGGGCAATACGACAAGAAAGTCTACTTCTGCCATTTTGGAGCTTATAAACTCCAGTTTATCCTGCCTTTCCCATTTTAAAGTCTGTTGTGGATAGGAAAGCCCTGGAAGAGCTTGAGGACCTTTTGAAGTCTGGGCTCAAGAAGGGCTTTAAAGAGATTTTGACTGTAATTTCTGCTGTAATTCTGAGGATGGTTTTATTTATTTTATTTAATGTTTGTTATCCAGGTAAGTGGGCTGGTCCATAGACCCTTTTCAGCTATGACCAGGGTCACAAAGACATATGTAAAGAAATGCATACATGAATAATTTAGTGTGGCAAGTTAAACAACATGTTTTTGAAAGGTGGGAGGAAACTGGTGTACCCGGAGAAAATCCACAGATACACAGGAAGAGCATGCTAGCTCCATACAGGCAGTGACTAGTAGTCAGGATTGAACCCCTGTCTCTGGAGCTGTAAGGCAAAAATCTTACAACTGTGTCATCATACTGTTTTGGCTAGGGGCACAGGCAAGATACCATGGCTGACTGTTACCTCCCTAAAGGAGGAACTCTGGAACAAGAACCTGGCTGTCTTTTTCATTGTGGAAATGCTCTGGAACCAAGCATTAAAATCTGTTTATTGATGTCTTGTTATAGAAGTAAATCCTATTTTTAGTGATCCTTCTTCTATTTCTTCCACTTGTGAATGTAGCCAAATAAAAAAAAAAGGGAAGATGATCTCGCCGCCTGGGCAAGGCTGTAAAGAAGTAGCACACAGTTTCTTCCCCTGTCCTTCCACTGCTGGATACATCACCCAAAATGACAGCCCAACCAGGCACACAGTTGGAGTCCTGGATCCAGTATGAGGCCGAGTCTCATTGTTTGATTTGGTGGTTCTCTGAGTTTGCTTTGGCTTGTAGAACCATCACAACTCAAGTGAGATTTGGTTTCTAGACTTGGCCCCTGTTGGTCGAGTTTTATAGTACACTAGTCTCATCCCAAAGTAAACTGCTTCTGATGCAGTCCATCCCAGTGGGTCTCTTTGAATGGGCACAAATGCTGCTGCTCATATCTGCAGACGCTGTCGCATTACTGCTAAGGAGACAAGTATTTTGCAGTCATCTCTTTCTGGATTCCAAGGGAACTGATGAGTTTTGTGTAACTCAGGGCCTAACTGACATTAGTCAGTACATACATTATATTTGGTTTCTGTGGCCTTCCTGTGGGGCTCAGTGTTTTATTCCTACAGTGTGCCTGTGTGTTGTTGCTGAATGTAATGAACAAATGCTTGAACATTTTCTAGTAACTGCACATAAGATTTCTTCAGTTCTGTCTGGAAAGACATTGTTTCCAGTATGAAGTGTTATAGGTTCTCTTCAGGGCTCAATCTTTCCCAAAATATGACCATGGTGGCTGAAGCTTAAAAGGAGAAAGAGCCAAATCTCTTCCATTACTTGGATGAGTTGCCTCTGGTTGCTGTATCCAGGAATTCACTGCAAATCTGTCTAGAGTGGGGGCTTCCTTAATTGCAGTCCCTCTGGGCCACCATAAATTGTAGGAAGACCTCTCTGATTCTTTGTGTGGGTTGCTTTCATAAGTGCATACCTGTGCAGTCTACATCTCTTGTCCATTCCCTGGTAGAGGACCCAGGAAATCATGACCTTTATTGACTTGGTGAGGCTCGGCACAGGTTCCAGGGCCAAACTCTGCTGTGGTTTCTTGGTGGAAGGGCGCCTTAATTTCTGCGGTGCTGTTCACGTGCCTGAGGGTGTATGTATCATGGTAGACTGCAAAGTGAGAGTGTTGTCAGAGTTTCTACATGTATGTGGAACTATGTTGTCAGGCCTAGGAGTAGTGGATAGTACCCAGTGATGATCTGGTGGGTTCTTATGTCCTGCAACTAAATCATAGCAGACTGTGAAGTATGCATTACATGGGGCTGAGAAGCATACTTTTTTTGTCACATAGAAGGTGTGTGGTTCCCATTTGGAGAAAAGAGGGTGGGCGTCAACTTCAACCATTTGGAGATAAGAGCAATGTGCTTGCCCTGGAGGCATCAGACAATGCTGCTCTGTAGGTCTCCTCTTATCAAGTCAGACATTTAGTCTGCCATGTATTATCTAATAAGCAGGGGTTAAAAAGTTGTTCAGTCCTTTGCTGTAGTTGTAGATTCGGAGGAGTATGTGTGGTAAGGGTATTTCAGAAATGGGACACTCCAAAGTGTTACATTTCACTGCTTTTGAGAATGCTGACATATCAGATTTCTGCTTGATGCATCAGAGCAAAGAAACAGGCAGTGCTGGACACATTCTTCATCCTCTGGCATGGGAGATTCTTGAATGCTTTCCTGCTGTCCCATATCTCATCTCAGAGTTCATTGAAGAAAGACTCCTTCTTAGTGCCACATGGTAGTTAGGAAGGGTGGGATTTTAGGCACTGATGTCTGTGATGATTTAGGAAACTCTCTTGGTTCTAATCAAGGAGGTGCCACATAGCTGGGATGAAAACAAAGTCTACCTTTGAGCCTGGCTACTTATAGAGAGTTCCAGATCCCATCAGGTTTTGACAGCCTGTTCTGTAATTTTATGGAGGTTGCTAGGATGCCTTCCTCATGGCAGACTAACCCAATAAATGGAATCAGTTATCATAGGGAGTGTAGTATCTTATACCACTACTGGTTATTTATCCTGTAGCTGATGTTGGTGTTTCTCAAATGCCTCTGTTACTTGGGCCTCAGTTATTCCACAGTCAAGATACACATAACAGCTATTTTTGCACATAATGACCTTCTGGAGAGCAGTACTGTGGTACAACACTGAATGGCGAAGTAGTGCTTTAAAGTAGTATTCCATCACTATCTGTCATTGAAGAACCATGCCCTCTGTAGAATTTAAGCTTCATTTTTTTCAGACTTGCCCCTCAGCCATTTGACCAAGAAGAGCAGCACCTCAGAGGTCTAAAATCAAATCCAAAATGATCAAATAACAGTCAAAAAGCCAGAGAGGAGAATAGCACCAAACTTTATTAATGCTTAACTATTTCACCGCATTTTCATCCACATAAAGCAGGACTTCATCAGATAAGAAAAAATATACAAACACAGTCTCCTTATATACTTAGTCCATTTTCACAATTAAGTAATTAAATTACAAAGGAATTAAACAGAAATCTTGTTGTTAACCCTTACCTATTCAACTCTCATGATACTACAATTTTAAAACAATCAGTATTACATCCTTCCTTTATAGTTAACACTATAAAATGTTCATGTTCATCCCCGAACCTTGCTTAAAAGTTTTTTAATAAAACATCATATTGTACCTAAAAATGATTATGAATATACAATAATCTAAAACTATCAACTTCATAAGATCATTGTGTTATAAATTCCAAACATTATAATTTCAGAAGAAAGTGCAGGAAAATATACAATTCTACAATTATGTTCTAGAGCTTTGCTGCCCTCAATTTCAGTACAGGGGCCATGGAAATATTGTCATTTAAACCTGGGAACCTGTTTCCTTCCAGCACCAACTGCCAAAATAGCTCCCTATATTCAATTTTTTCCCAGGGTCCACCCCTGGGATCCTGATGTATCTGTTCCAGAACAAGAACTTGTAACTTGCTCCAACACAATCCAAACTGTTTATGTGCAATACACTACTTAAGTCCTTTTTCTGGATGGCATACAAGTGCTTGTAAACACTCTTTCTTAATTTCCTACCAGTTTTACTTATATAAAATTCCCCACATGAATTACAGGTAGCTAAATATATAACTCCTAAGCTGTCACAATTGGTATAACTGTTGGACTCAACCATCCTACCTCTAGATGGAATAAATATAGATTCTTTGTTAACCATATAAGGACATTGGGAACAGGTCCCGCATTTAAAATTACCATTCCTTCTCTTATTTTTCTTTCTAACAGGTCTTTCAAGTAAGTCCTTAACATTGTTCCCTTTCCTATACACATAATTCAGTGGGTCCCTAAAAAGATCCTCCAGCTCAGAATAACAAGCAAACTTGTTCCAGTTGTCCTAATAATTTTACTGTCATTATTAAAATTCATGATGTAGGCGCAAACACTATTTTCTAACCCCTCGTCTCCACAAGTATTATTCCCCCTGTTTCCTCCTGCAATCTCTTGCCCGTGACCCAAAATTGAGCTATATTTTCCTTGCCTACCTTCCATAACTTCATTCTTCACCTCCACAATCAATTCTATGAGCTATTTTCTTTCCAAAAACATTTCTTAACTTGTTACATTCTGTCCTAAAATCACTTTCTAAAGTGGTCATCCTTGAGCCCCTTATAAATTACCCCTTAAGAATACTTATTTTTTGTTTAAAATGGTGTACGCTGGTAAAATGTAAATAGGAGTTCAAGAATATCTCCTTCCTAAATATAGTAGATTTAAACTTCCTCTCTTCCTCAGTCTTACATATGGTAACATCTAGTAATTACATTTATCCTTAGCTGTGCTAAATGTAAATTTAAGGAATTCTGTGGTGGTGTTAATATATCCTAGAAATTCTATAAGTTCTTCCTGAGAGCTGTCCAAAAAATGCAGATATCGTCCATATATAAATTCGACTTACTAGTATACCTGGAATTAAAAACAAACTTGTCTTCCCATACTGATAAAATGATATTTGCATAGGTTGGGGCACAACAGGCTCCCATCACCACACTTCTTTCCTGTTTAGAAAATTCTCCTTCAAAATACATGAAATTATTTACTAGTATCATTTCCATCAAATCAACATGTAATTCTGTCTCTTTTTTTCATAAATTCCCCATTCATTTTAAGCGCTTCCTCAAGCCATTCTAGCCCAATTTTAAGCGGGATCACCGTAAAGAGATCCTGCACATCCACTGTTACAAAAATGAGCTCATCACTATATAACTCATTACTGACACTTAGGAAATCCCAAGAATCTCTCAAAATACCCATCTTATTCCCCCAAACTTTTTTCAACCTAATGTCTAGTAACTTAGCCAACAGATAGGTTTTTGAATCATTAGCAGCTACAATCGGTCTCATAGGGGGGTCCTCAATATTTTTATGGATTTTGAATCATTAGCAGCTACAATCGGTCTCATAGGGGGGTCCTCAATATTTTTATGGATTTTTGGGTTCCCAAATATTGATGGAACGTTTGGTTTATCAAACCTTAAGTAATTGAAAGTTTTTTGATCTATCATACCTTCAGTTAACAACTCGTTAAGCATTAAGTCAATATTCCTATAAGCAATAGTGATCTAATTTCTAGATGTCCTAGAATAATTTACAGTATCATTTAATAAACCCAACATTTTACCTGAGTCTAAAATACTGTCCATAATCACAATACCTCCCCCTTTATCCGGTTTCATGATTCTTATATATTCATTTTTCCTTAGCTGTTCCAATAACAACCCTTTTTCTTTGGGGAGGTTAAAGTGAGACCTAATATTACCTAATGCTTGCCCAAGTTCCATCTCTACTTGTGCTTCCAAAATTTTTCAGTTGTGGATGAAGAGGGGGATTAGTAATACTTCTCTTCCTTAAATGTCCATTCAGTTCCAAAGGATGATCATTTTTCTCGAATAATAATTCAAAAGTTTTCTTCCTCAGAAATAACTTAAAATCTATTAGGACATCACAAATTTGACTTTTATAACTTGGAACAAATTTCAAACCTTTACTAAAAAGGTTAACATCAATTAAATTGTCTAAATTACTAAAATTAAAAATATTAAAATTGTTATATGTATATTTATTTCCCTCAATTAAAATCTCAACATACTTTCTACATTCTTCTCCATCAAAATTCCGATCTCTTTGTATCTCTCCCTGTTGAAGCCACGTTGTTAGGACATGCTTCATACTGTCTAAAATCCCCTCCTGTATCTCTTCCTTCCCTTCCCCTTTCTTGTATTTTAACTTCCCTTGTTCCACCATTGCTCCCATTTTTTTGTTCTCTTTGAGTAGTCCTAGGTTTAGGGTAACTACAATTCTCCCAATACTCTTTGACATCCCTATCTAATTTCCTACACTTTCTTCTGTAAAGTATTGTACATTTGTCATCCACTTTATTTTTAATACTCAAGTATTTTAACTTTTCTTCCTCAGTTGTGAACATGAAGTCTGAGTCAATTTTTTCAATCTCTTTAAATGTGTTATGTACTGAGCTTCAAGAATGTAACCACAGTGCACCCTACTGGAAAAGAACAGAAATGTGTATAAACTAAATACATGTGCAGATGTATATTTTAATAGTAGAAGTTGGAAGATAGAGTTAACTTGCAAGGCTTCAAGAAAGTAGGTTGGAATCAGAATGTTTTTTGATTGTGTTTATCTCTGAGTTTCACTGAAGGAAACAGGATGTCTAGAGCTAGACGTTTTATTGAACATTGTCTTGTTCTTTTATTACTTATTATTAAATATATTTAAACCTATCTTTGTGGCTGATATTTGTGAGACATATTTAAGCTCCTAGAGTACTTGCATATGTATTTGGTGACACTATACATGCCTCTCTTAAATAGCCTTGGTCACACTTAACCATTTGGATAATAGTAACGTTACACAGTAAGATTGGACACCCTTTGGTAAGGGCCTTAAAAGTAGCTGATAAGTAAGGGTGGCTGGTGGCAGCTGGTACTACCTTATAGTCTGGGCAGAACGAGGCATAACTAGTAAACCTGTGCCAGCTTTTCCCAGGTGTGTGTGTGTGTGTGTGTGTGTGTGTGTGTGTGTGTGTGTGTGTGTGTGTATCAATCAAATCTCAAAGTGTGTGCGTGTGTGTGTCAGCTACTTGGGCAGGGACACGAAGAAGTGGTTGGAGAGAGAGGGTGCTGGAGGTCTTACCTTGGCCACTCGGCTGAGATCTTAACCCTATAGCTGTGCCAGTGGGTAGTCTTATTAGGGATCTGGAGAAAAAGAGAGAAATCAGCCCAAGACTGACTGCCATCTCTGTGTGCTCTTAAGGGAAATTGTACTTCACTGTGTGTGTACTTGTCATCTTCCCAATGGTGCTCATGGTGAGGATTGAAGCTCCTTGATTACTGGGCCAGGGCAGGGGCGTCACATCTTCATTGTAGGCAGCTGTAGTGTAGCCTGTTGGTCTTTGGTGCTGATCTTCATTATGCATTATTTGCTTAGTAGGACTTCTGAGATTTGGGTCCTATTTGATAAAAACACCTCCGGGGCTCATCTTTCTGGTCCTCCAGCTCCTTCAAGCCTTGTAATTACTGCTTCAGATTCAACCCAACCACAGAACCCATCAAGGAGGTTCCTTATTATGTTCCTACCATGTCAGATGTTTGAGAGGCCCTTCCTTGATGATACAGGCATTCCCTCCATCATCCCTTTGCTGATGGTTACCCATCAAAGCTGTTTAAGTTCCAGGTAATCTGATAAAGTGTACATCTGTCTGTATGCCACCTGTTTAGTAGCATAGGTGTCAAATCTTCAGTGTTATTTCTTCATTTGTAGCAAGGTCCTCTCTATTACCAAGGATATGAACTGGAGGGCTCAGGGAAGGATCATGCATTTAAGGAAAAATGCACAGATGTGCTGAAATTTAAGGTCTTACAAGCATTGCCAGTTAGGTCTTTAGTGGGGTTTTAACTTATCCAGTAAGCACTATCAAAAGTAGTCCTCTTGTAGATCAGTTAATTTGATAAGAATCTTGTATTTATCTGAAATGTTGTCATGACATCTAAAAATTGTCCTGTTTTGCTATTGATTATCATTGGAGTTACATCTCCTGTTGCATTAGTGGTAAAACTCATTGTCTTTGGAGAGCATTGAACCCTCATGGCTTGTTCAAGGGCCACAAACTATAAAATGCCATACCTGCCTACCAGTTTAGCCCCACCACCATCCCATGAAATATGTCAGAAACATCAGTCTAATATAGAAGTGATGCTCCACTGTTCTAATACTGATGAATATGAAAATAAATTGATGATACAAAGGGCATGCAACATAGGGCCAAGTCACCATTTGAGATGTGCATGCTTATACCTTATACTAAGGACAGAAAATGTGTAACTTCCATATTTCACTAGATACTCATGTAATATTCCCCAGTTGTTGTCCTAAAATCGGATTTCTACCTACATCAGGCAATGTCCCTAATATGGGATGTAATATGCTCATAGAACATACTTGAAGAGCTTCCTTGTAAGAACTTTCCATATTTCCTCCAATCACTTTAAATATTTTGGCCATCCCTGAAAATACACCAGAGATCTAATGGCTGTGATAGGGAGTGAGTAAGCTTCATTACTTTGTGCTTGCATCTCATCTACATTACTTACTCAAATATATACATTTACAGTGAACTGTTACTGTATACAGTTTAATGTCTCTTGTACTTTCTTCACTAAACAGTACAGCATATGCTTTAGTTTACATACTTGACAAGATACAGATGAAACTAATCCGTGATGGTTCAACTAGAAGAAAATAACAGTTTAAAGTTACAGCCGAATTAGATAGGTTTCTATTGTATATTTTTAAGGGAGCAAGGCAAATGCTTTCCCATGTGAGAAACTTTGCCACCCCCCCATACTTTTATATACTAACTCTGTGATTGCAAAGTTATAGGTATAAGAGGAATGATTAAAGAAAAGGGAATCACTGTCAGAGTACATATGGAAATCACACTGTTAGTGATTTCCTGTGGAAAAAAATGGGGAGTTTAGCTGTGGGAGTTGCACTCAGCCATGTGTATCATCATTGAGTTTATACTCTGTGAGAAATAGGAAATTTCAAAAAAACTGAGAAGCTAGGGTTCCACCTCAAACATTTTCATTGTTTGTTGTAACTCATAACAGCAAATAGTGCTAATAATTATCTTCAATTCCTTCCTACTGACACCTGTCAAGATAAATACATTGCTATACCCCAGGGCACTACCAAAATAATAACTTTTAATACATAGAAAACTTTGATAAAATTAAAAAAGAGCTCTCTGATTAACCAAAGTGCGATACCAAAAAGAAAGTCCTCAGTAGTTAATGGAATGATAACTTGTCTTCCTTCAGGAACTTGCCACATTAGCTCCTTCAGTGAACCTGACTGTCTTCTTGGAACTTACTCAAAGTTATTTCAACACCTGTTGACTCTTGGCATAAAACCCTAACTGCACACCAGATTACCCATGTTCGATTAGCAGCATGGATGTTGCAGGGACCAGGCTGGGAGAGGATAAGATTCAGTGTATAATGCCGGTTTGCCCATCCTGGGTGAGGGAAGGCAGTTTGGCTTACTGCAGTGGTGATACCTACAGGGGAGCAGATGCATCATACCCAAGACGTAGCCTAGTGTGCCCATTCTATAAAGTAGTATGCCAGTTATTTGGGAAGTTGCACATATGTGGAAGTCCATGTGTTCCTCTTGAATAATAGCTGTTTTGGAGCTCACAAGGTGACAAGGGGGTGAGATTAGATCAATCCACAGGATCTGCAGACAAACCTGCTCTCCAATGCCTGACTCTTGCCTATACTGGGGAATGAATAAGCTGGAGGGCTCTTCCCTTAAGGAAGAACAAATAGGTCGTTAGCTTCCAGGAAAGGAAGCCATTTGGCCAGAGCCAGATCCAGCACTAGATGACCTGGGGGGGGGGGGGCACTGGCCAGGGAGCTTCCACATTTACTTTAATTAATTTAAAAAAAACAATCTTCTTTAACTCTGCAGTGGCATCTTCTTTAAGTAGACGTACACCAACGTGGGCAGACATTCCACACTTGCTGCTGTGTGAGAGACATATGAAACAATAGCCATTCAATTAGTCTTTGTCTCTGGGTAAAATGCCGTTGTAAAGGGGAGCAGGATAGTCAATTAACTCTTACTCTGGCTGAAATCCTGTACCTTGGTTACAGGAGAAAAGAGCCTGAATCCTCTACACAAGCTACCAGACCACTCAAGAAATTGTGAGTTTCAGTGGAGACAATAGCCTGAATATTCTACACCAACTACCAGACCACTCAAGTAATTGAAAGTTTCAATGCATTTTCAGGGAATCGTGAGTTTCAAGGGAAGAGAAATTTATTGTTTCTCATGCTAAGTCAATCTTCAGTGTGCACCAGTTTTGTTTAGCAGTGTTAGTAGCACAACAGGTAGTGCACTTGCCCTTGATGCAAATGGTTGTGGGTTTTATACTCCCACAACATGCAGATGGGTTGCTGATAATGTGGCCATACCTCTCAACCATACTGAATTCCTCAGTATTTACTGGTTTTGAGGTCAAAATGATGGGTGCCACGAATTCTTGAATGGCCCCTTTAATTTCCGAATTTCCCGTTATTTTTCTTTTCTTTTTTTTTTGTTTGCCGAATTTTTTGCTGAAGTCATTACGTGTAGGGCATGCGTGATGACATCAGCTTCGTGAGCAGCCTGTCGGAATATGGCTGCGGGCTTGAGGGAGTGTATACTATTGTGTTTATCTTTACCAACCAACACGTGTTGCAGGCAAGCCATTTGTTGTTCATTAGGTAGTAGCTAGTTTAAGTGCAGAGAGACAGTGCACTTAGTCCAGCACTGTAGCAGTTGTTGAAGTTGGACCGGTCTCTTTCTCAAATTCAGCGATGAGGAAAATATATCACCACCAGACCCAGTTCTTCCCCCGCCTCCTTGAGGTAAAATGCAATACGCCTGTTAGTGTTTTGAAGTTGAACCGTCGAGAGCTATGAGCAGTGAGAGATGAGACAGAACAACTAGTACAAATTGAAAAGCCAGACGCGACAAGGCAGCAATGTATCTTTTACAAATTGCAAGCTGTACCAGGTCAGCTAAGATGACTCTTTATTTATTTATTTATTTATTTATTTATTTATTTATTTATGTCGGGTCCTGGGAGTCATGCTTCTTGTTGTAGTGATGAAGAGTAGTTTGTTTGTGAAACTTCACTTGACTTATACATACTATTTTGTACATTATCGGTGCATGCAAGGTGCTTTTTGTAGTTTACACTTGTACTCCAATTGGACTTTATTTTCAAATATAAGAATGTTAGAACATTAACTTCAGACTGCTGTTTATGCAACTTTATTACGGAAAACAAAAAAGAGTTGAGCTGTGTCGTTCATTACATTTACAAACGGAACTTTTTCAGAACAAGATTGAGAAGACTAGTAATAGAGGAGAAGGGAAGTTTGAATGAGCAGGCCAAAGTCAGAATCAGAGGGGCTGCAACTAACTGGCACAGAGTGGCAGGGGTAGTATATGACAGAAGAATGCCAAAGAAGCTGAAAAGTAAGGTGTACAAAATAGTGGTGCAACTAATACTACTGTATGATACAGAAGCCTGGGCAGTAAAGGCAAAGCAGTTTAGAAAGCTAGAAGTGATGGACATGAAGTGCTTTGAGACAGGTGGTAGAATGCATGCTCTTGGACAGACAAAGAAATGAGGATATTAAAACAGAAGCCCAAGCAGCTTTAGTTCCAGAGAAGTTTGAAAGAACAGATGACTGTGGTTCAGACACACATGCAGGAAAGCAGAAGACAATCTGATGAAGATGATTTGGAAAAGACAGAAGGAAGGCAAGAGGCAATGAATGTGTCCAGCAAAGAGAAGGATGGATTGTTTAAGAGAAGGCCTGCATCAGTTAGGCATTTCGTGAAGAAGAATCAAGAGAGATGGTGACAGTTAAGACACAAGGAACTTCATACAGAAAATGGGAATAAAAGGGGGTTGTTTGATGATGATGATCTCTATCCATTATTGATTTAAATTTTATGTTTCTGCTATACAGGTAACTTCATTTTTATGAAGTAATTCTTTCCTAAACAGTGGCCAAAGCAAATTAAAGGAACAATTGTACTAAACTGAAACATACTGTCCAGATCAAACAGAATGTGCTTTAGTGCCAGGGTGGAATGAGCAGAGGACAGAGCTTAGTAGCTGATACTGGAAGATACACTGTGTCTGTTAGAAGTTATGCCGTACAGGCTGAGCACTTCATTTCAGGAGTATGTAACTAGTGCCATAGTCAGATACAGACTTTCATTGTAGGCACTTATGTGGGAACAATGAAGGAAAAGGCAGTCACCATGTAAATTAAGTACTGCAGAAATGTGCACACTCAAGAATAGTGAGTGTTACTTGGAAGGGCTGCACCAAGGATGCTAGGGACCACAAGCTAGCCATCATTGTATCACCTTATCATATGGGTTCTGCCTTAAAACTGATACTTGTATCACAGATTTATAGCTATGTGTGGCTTTTTGTTTGGCATCTGAAATAAGAGTGACCCGTGTGCCATTTGTTGCAGTTTTGTTTTAAATGAAAGCTTTCCATGAACCGTTAGTTATTTGTTCTTTTTTCACTGTTAACAAAACAAGCTATGGTTTGAAACTTATGAGTTTATAACCCTTCACTGTTTTATTTTTTTGATCTTGGTAATGATGTAACTGTCTGATCTTCAGGGTAGCTTAGCCAGTAGGTTTTCTTTCATTTAGAATGTCCTGCTACCACCAAATGGTTTTACCTAGTGAAGATTTCTTCAAACATTTCTCCTTTAGCTCCCAGCAACACCCTCCCCCCACAACAATCTTACTGTCATTGTCATTACAGTTCCTTAAGAGAAGGGATGGATGTTATTTTGCTTAATTCTTTCCCTTCAAGAGTTCACTGATAAGAAAACCACTGAAGAATAGCATAAGGCTTGTAAGCAACTATTCTTGTTAGATTCCATTGCAGGGTAATGAGAGCATTTTAGACCTTCTAACTGAGATACCCTCAGTAATGGAATGTGATTGAGTCATCATGATGCACTTGTCTTCTGGGCAGTCTCAGCCAATAGGTTCTTGTCCATTTATCATTAATTTTGAAGCATATGGTTAAGATAAGAAAGGTCATAGATCTTCATGACACATCTTTTGGGATTGTTCTTCCAAACTCTACTGTAGTGTTGGATTGGATATTGTTATAGTCATAAATAAATAACAATAAGAATTTACCTTATATGCCTCTAGTCAGGAACAGTACTTCAGGATGTGCAAACAGAAATGTTATTTTTACAGTGCTGGGAGTTGGTCTTCATAATTCTTGATGAAGCATTCTCACTTTACATACAAAAACTATCATTTTATAAATTTTCTTATCAGACTTCTCATGCAATTGCATGACATTATAAAGATTTTGTCCTATAGAAAACTTTGCAAATGTCCTCATCCCTCGTGATTTTCGCCTTAGACTTCAAGTGAACACCTTCCTATACATGATTCACCTGTTTCCAAAGGGTCTTGTTTCTGGCCTTGGGTTTCAAACCTGCTGTAGCAACAACACACTCTTAGCCTGGAGGAGTCAGGCTAACAAATTCCTTTTTGTAGTAACTACATGCCTCACTTTATGCAACATGTATGATTCCCTCTTATTACATACTAAAAGAATGCAGTTTAAAAGACAGCAATACTGTGGCTTATGAAGCTGTATTTTTCCCAGCCCTGCATACAAATTATATTTGCTTTTTAACAATCATAGCATCATTAATAAACTGAAATTAATATACATTTTAATAAGCTGGTCTTGTCCCATAACAGTTTTCTCCCTCTGACACTATCAGTGTCATACCATACATATAATTAGATTTTTATTTTTCTTAACTTGATAAAATACGCCTCAGCGTGTCATAGTAGTCATCATCATTTTCTGTCAAAATAGAACTGTCATTGATTTGTGCATGCAGTGCCATTTCACGTATAGGTGAGGGTAAACATTTTGTAATCACAGCCTTTAGAATAGAAAATGCTAAAATGATTAGAAATATAATCAAAAGTACAATGACAATACCCTGGATTATGCTAGTTCCCAGGTTACCAAAAATACTGCTCAACCATCCAAAAAGTGTCCAATTTTTGGATGTGCTGTCCAACTCTTTGGCCCTTTGTTCCATGAAGTTTGCCAGTTTTTCCTGTTCATCATGATAGTCACTAATATATGAACAGCAACAGCTCCCTATGAGGGCACATGACCCCACCCTTTTGCAGCAAGCATTATATCGAGTGCCATTCGATTCTGTAACACCACAGTTCGCATTTCAGTCATTTCTCGATTTGTCATCCTGATGTGATGTGAAGTTTCGTTGGCCACCTCCTGTAGAATTTGGGCAAGTATGGTGATGTCAAGCATTGTCCTTTGCACTCCATACCCAGGATTAAAAATTGAAAGTACTTGCTCTGTCCAGTGGATTGCTCGCTTATTTCTCAGTCTACCTGCTGGTGGGTGTTCAAAATGTTGAATAGCAGGAGTAATATAGCCTACAAAGCAACATCCAGACCAATCTGTAGACAACCAGGGGTAGGCACGATTACCACAGATGTAGTAACGGTCACTTATCATGCCCATGCCACATCCCCAGTCATAGCTTTTTAAGTGCAAAGAGTCTAACAAACTTTCATGCCTGGTGTCATTACATTTGCTTTTTCCTACTGGTACAGTCCCATTTCTGGCATAACGTGTCTCCATGTTGTGTGGTTGCAAGTTGAAGAGACACAACCTTTGAAAAATCAGTTACATTATACCAGGTTAAGCTGATGTCATTAAGGTACTTTTCAAGTGACACCTGTGATACAGGGATGAGAATCCCTGCCTTGGAATGATGAGATATATGCCAACATATCCAGCAGTTTGTTTTGTTTAGATTTTTGGCATATTGTCGAAGGACGAGCAAAAAACTGTTTTCTCTCGACCAGTTTATAGAAGGGAACACCAGCAGAAACAAAGCAAAAGTACCTGTTGTCACTGGATTTATCATGAACTGCTACTGAAGTTGACCTTCTCACTGGGCAGATGATTTATCTGTCACACCTCGATCTGCCTCTGTTGGCTGCGATGACTTGTCTGGGGTCCCTACACAACAGGTCTTCTTGCAATGAGATGAATGGATCCACATTGGTAGTCCTGCACAGCAAACTGTGGTTAAAGTGGTGAGGAGGACCTGGAAAGGCCCCTTCCACCTCGGACTCGGGCAGTTTTTCCTCTGAAAAGCTTTCACATATACCCAATCACCCTGTTGTAGTTGACAGGGTTGGTCAGGGGGCTTTGATAACACTGCTGTTACTGTTCAGTGATATTGCTGCAAAAGTTTGAGTAGACTTCTACAATAAGAAATCATAGCATCATCTGACAAAGTTAAATCGGCAGTTCCAACTGGAGGGGTAGCTGGAAGGGCCGTGGGTCTCCCCATTAATATCTCATATGGACTCAGTTTCCTGGTGGCATTCAGTGAGGCCCTCATACTCATTAATGGTAAGGGAAGGGTTTTGGGCCACTTTAAGTGGGTTTCAGCACAAATCTTTGAAATTTTATTTTTAATGGTCCTGTTTAGCCTTTCCACTAAACCAGATGACTGGGGATGGTTGGGACAGTGGAGTCTCAACCTAGTATTAAAAGCTTTACAAAACTCTTTAAACAGATTATTATTAAAATGATTTCCCTGGTCACTGTTAACAATGCTGGGTATACCAAATCTCGGTATATAATCAGGTAACACTTTTTTAATAACTGTGACTGCATCAGCTTTGTGACATGGGTAAGCTTCCACCCATGCTGAGAACATACACACTACCACCAAAATAAATTGTTAATTATTAGTCTTAGGCATCTGGATGAAATCCAGCTGTATATTAACAAAAGGTCCCCAGGGTGGAGGTAAACATGCAGATTTGCTGTTGGCATGTTTGCTTATGTTATATTCCAAACAAATACTACAATTTTGTGCATACTGAAGTATCAAAGAGGAGACATGAGGGGCATACCAACTTTGGGTAATTTGATTAAATAAAGCTGTCTTACCTGTATGGGCCGGTAGTTATGCCCTTACTAGGTAAGGTGGCAAAAAGGCAGGCGCCACCAATCAGCCGTCCATATGTCGCCATATGCCATCAGAGGATTTTCTACATCCATCCTTGAGCCACCTCAGAACTTCTCCCTGTGATGCATTAGCTTGAAAGGCTGACAATTATGCAAAATCAAACACATCATTACTGTTATAGTTTGCTGCTGTCAGCATACAAAGATGTTTGCAACAATTTACTACTGCTTGTTTAGCAGTTTGGTCTGCTAAGTTGTTACCTTTTGTAGCAATGTTTAACCCCTTTTGATGTGCACAACATTTGATTACAGACCGCTTTTTAGGTAACAAAAGTGCATCTAACAATGATTTTATGTACCCTGAATTTTTAATTTGATTTCCTGAAGACGTTAAAACCCCTCTCTTTCTCTCTCCAAAGTTGTCCAAATGTACCACCCTGAAAGCATAACGGCTGTCTGTAAAAATATTGGCCACCTTGTCTTTGGCTAACTCGCAGGCTTTTTGCAAAGCCACTAGCTCAGCTATTTGAGTAGAGTGGACACCCTTTAATCTTTGTTGCAACAATATTGTTTCCTCAGTGCAGACTGCTATTCCCAAGATCAACTTTCCTGTTTGATCGCTTCCACAGATGCATGCCAGCATTGCGTATAGAAGTATCCTTTAAGTCCTCCCTAGGAGAAAGCAAATAGTTGCGCACACACAATCATGCACTTCACCATCCACAGCAGTAGGCAACAGAAATGCAGGATTTAGAACAGGACAGCGGATCAGAGAAATAGATGGATCAGAAAGAAGTGTAAGTTCATATCTAGTTAGATGTGCAGTCGAGAGTGGTGGAGTTTTCATTTTAAACAAAAGAGATGATTCAGAATGAGGGACAGCTATTGTGAGATCATGCTCAAGCACCAACGATTGTGCCAGATTAACTAGAATGACAGCAGTGGCAACTGCCTTTAAACAAGGTGGAAAACCTTTTGCAACAGAATCAAGTGCTGTGCTGTAATAAGCCAATGGACGATAGCTGTCCCCATGTTTTTGTGCAAGTACGCCTTGTGCAAATCCATTTCTTTGTCTTATCATAGTTTAGTAACCCTAAGGCTGGGGCAGTAGCTAAAGCTTGCTTCAAGTTCTGAAATGAATATTCCTCTTCACTATTCCAAAGGAGAGGCTCTGGTCTATCCTGCTTTAAAAGATTTGTCAAAGGTTTGGCAATTTCTTCATAGTTAGGGATCCATTGTCTACAGTATTCTGTCATACCTAAGAAAGACCTAAGCTGTCTCTGAGTAGTTGGATGTGGGGCCTTAGATATTGCATCAATACGAGATGGTAACACTTGCCTGCTATCCTGGGATATTAATTGACCAAGATAACGTACCTGAGATGACCACAATTGTAGTTTTTCTCTAGACACTTTGTGTCCCTTTTCTGCAAGTTTAGTCAGAAGATGCAAGTTATCCTGCTGACCTTGCTGAAAAGAGTTTGATGCTAGGTGGTATGCAAGTCGGTATTGTTGCTGGATTTGGAACAACAGGAAAAGTAGGTAGTACTGCATTATTTATAGCCCTTATGTCTTGTACAAATCTATAAGTATCCTTTCCTGGCTTTATAGTCATAAATAAATAGCATTAAGAATTTACCTTATATGCTTCTAGTCAGGAACAACACTTCAGGATGTGCCAACAGAAGTTTTATTTTTACAGCCGCTGGGAGATAAGTCTTCATAATTCTTGATGAAGCATTCTCACTTTACATACAAAAACTGTAATTTTATACATTTTCTTATCAAACTGCTCATGCAATTTCATGACGTTATAATGACTATGTCCTATAGAAAACTTTGCAAATGTCCTCATCTCTTGTGATTTTTGCCTTAAGACTTCAAGTGAACACCTTCCTATACATGATTCAACTGCTTCCAGAGGGTCTTGTTTCTGACCTTGGATGTTTCAGACCTGCTCTAGCAGCAACACACTCTTAGCCTGGAGGAGTCAGGCTAACAAATTCCTTTTTGTAATAACTACATGCCTCCCTTTATGCAACACGTACTATTCTCTGTTATTACATTACTAAAATAATGCAGTTTAAAAGACAGCAATATTGTGGCTTATGAAGCTGTATTTTCCCCAGCACTGCATACAAATTATATTTGCTTTTTAACAATCATATTATAGCATCATTAATAAACTGAAATGAATATACATTTTAATAAGCTGGTCTTGTCCCATAACAATATTCAGGGTGTAAAATTTAGAAGTCTGTGAGGCATGGACCAGGTGACAACCACACAGAGCCACACCATTGTTGGAATGTGACTTCCCACTTGGCAGAAAATAACATGTTGAGAAGAACACACAGATGTGGCCTATTTGGTATCCATTTGAGAGAGTTCTAAGAGCAGAAGAGATGAACAGAAGTCCTGTTTGCCTACCACTAGTAGTACAATACAGCACATTGTCCTAAAATTCATTTGGCATTAAAAATATTCCCAACTATTTTTTTATTTTATTTATTTATTTTTTTCAGTTGGATCATTGGGTTTGTCATCTGACCCATTCAGCCATGAGTGGTGGGGGATAGTTTCACCTCATCACTGGTATCCTGTCCTGCCTTATATAAGTGGCACATTTTGGGTTATTTCTGCTTATTATCTGAGCTTAAGATCTACCTGAAATTAACTGGACGTATAATTGAATTTAAGTACACTTTTATCTGTTCTTTTTCATATAGTTCTGCATTTAATTTATTTATTTGTGTTTCTCACTGAATATTAATTCAAATGAAAGTTCTGGCTGTGTCTCTACAGTCAGTTCTCCACCCACCCTCCCTGTTCTTGTTTTGGTGTTAATGTTGGTGGCTTTGAAACTGCCCGCCCCTCTTGTAAATTTGTATTTGGATACTCCTTCTGGGCCTATCTCGTTTGCTCACTCAACAGAGTGCAGTGAGATCATCTTCTGATTTCAGGCACTCCCTACTGTGTACAACGAGAGCATTTGGGAAGGACAACCCCTGTAGCCTCTTAATCCTGCTCTGTTCCCTCCCTCAAAAATAAATAAATAAATAAAATATATACATATTTTATTCAGCTTCTCTTCCTGTAATTTAGTTGCTATTCTGCGTGCTATATGTTCAGTTGCTCTGCATCTATTACTGCTTGTTAGTAGCCTTCTAATTTATTGCCTTCTGCACTTGTTTTTTAGTCATTTGGTAATTTAATTGCATTTACTTAAACTGTATTTCCCATAATATTGCTACATACTCAGGTGTGCTAGCCGCACTGCAGTTTGAATTGTATTTACTGCTGTTTTAGCTGCTTTTCTGTAAAAAAAAAAAAAAAAAAAAATTCTAAGCTTGTTTCCTGCCTTTCCTGTAACTAGTCTAGTCCAGATACAGACTTGCTGTATCCAGGACTGTTGGTAAGCTTCTGAGCCCCCCAAGCCTTTCTGTGTTGGAGGGAAGCCTTCTAGCTTATCAGTGGGAGTGGTAAGCAGTAGGTAGCCTGTCTACCACAAGAGGAGTGGTTCTTGGCCCAGAAATTGTAGTTTATTGACCATTTGGACAGTTTGTCCATCTCTTTCAATTTCTGGTTTAAAAGACCACATCAGCGCTTGTTTCCCATCTTTCCTGTAATTAACCTACTGGGAAGCACTAAAAAGCCTTAAACTGATACAAGCCTTCTAGCTTAGAAGAGAGACTTTGGAGTGATTAAGTATCAGTTTTCTGTACTTTCTTGCTGTACTTAACTGTTTTCCGCCTAAACGCTGATTTTCCAGCATTTATTGTGATTTAAAAGCTTGTCTTTTTTCACATATTGTACTTATTTGACTGCCTGCGCTTTTAAAAAGTCATTTTTGGTTTAAATAATTTGTTTAACTGTTGTAGGCTGCACACTAAAGTGCGATAGCCTTTTCTGATCGTTTGTAGTCTTTTAAAGCAGTTTTAAGTATATTTTTTTACTGTATTTGCCTTATCTCTTAAAAAAAAAATTCCTTGTTTCCCGCCTAAGTTAGTATAGTCCCATTTTCAGGCTAGTGCTGAATTCAGGGCTGTGTTACAAGTTTCTGAGTTGCCCATACCTTACTTGGATAGAAGGAAGTTTCTCTCTTCACCTCTGAGAGAGGGGAGCTTTGAGCAGCCTAGCTGTCCCTGGAGGAGTGGTTCCAGCCCAGAAGTTAGTAGTTTATTGGCCATTTTGGGCTAATTTCTCTCTTTCATTTCCCTGCTATAAAAAACGCATTTGCATTGTTTTGTATGCTGGGCAGTGCCGGATAGCTAGGCTTAAATTATTCCCAGCTCCACTAAGTCTCCTCTTCAGTTTTTCCCTTGAACCAAGTCTAACTCTCAACCTAAGCACTCATAAAGCATCCTACAGCCCAGCACTTGCTCAGACCTAATAGCAAGCACTAATGTACCCTGACACTTGATTGCCCAACAGGGCAAGGCTCTTTATTCACCCCTCACCAACCAAGCAACTAAGCAGCTCACCCTACTATTCAGGCATGACCAAAGGGCAATTTCAGGTGTACTCTCAAGTCCAGCTGGTGAATCTGGGTATCCTGAGGCAATGTTACAACTGCCTCATGTACACAGACAACCCTCTCCTTCTACCACAAAACACTAACATATGCGAGAGATGCAATTATACAGCCAAACTGGAGGCTAAGCTGTCTCCACCCAAGACTGGAACAGACAGACAAGAGGAGAAGGTTAACACTTGCACCACACCTCCAGCCACACATAAACCTACTAAACCAGCACTGGGAAAAAATACACATAAATACACAAAATCATACTCGGAAGCTCTAAATAAAAACCTGCAAAAGCATCAGAGACCTCCAAAGCAGAGACCGAAACAACCTGCACCACCCGTCACAAACCAGACAACACATAAAACACAAAATCAGTGTGCCGCACAATCACAGCCCTTAAGGCGAAATAACATACCTAACACACTAGTAATAGGTGACTCTATAGTCAGGCACACTGACGTCCAACTCACTAGGCTGGACAAGCAGAAGGTTACCGTTAGCTGCCTGTCGGGATCCAGAATCTGCCACATAACACAAGCACTCAGGTCACTCCAGAACAAGTACAAATATGACTCTGTCATTGTTCATGTTGGTGTGAATGACCTGAGACGTACCTCCCTGGACTACATGAAAAGAGACATGGAAGAGCTCTGTGATCATGTAGCCCAGGCTGGTATGACCCTGACCCTGAGTAGCATCCTGCCTTCACCAAGAATGATACCTCAATGTAAAGAAAAAAATGATCAATTTCAACAATTGGCTAAGCTTCTGGTGTCATTCAAAGGAGATCCAGTGTCTGTTAGCCTGGGATGACATGCTCGACAAGCCACGTTGCTTCCCAAGAGACGGCTTGCACCTGTCACTCCTAGGCTTTCGAATACTGGCCAAGGCTCTTGCTGCCCCCATAGTGCCTTTTTGAGGCAAGGCTCAAAAGTCAAACCCACCTCCGTAAACAGCACAATTAACAAAAAACTGAGGGGTATGCTACTCAACACCAGGAGCACTCCTCAGTATGGAGAACGTTGACATCTGTGCAGTAACTGAAACCTGGTTCAAGGCTCCAGAGAGCACCCCAGCACTACTGGGCTACAACTCGTACCACACGTTTCGGCCACAGAACACTGACCGAAACACAAAAGGAGGGGGTGTATCCATATTCATCAAGGATACCTACACCTCCAGGTTAGTTGGGCAGCATGATACCTCTAAGATCATCCATGTGCACCTAACATCGGGCAAATCTGCAATGCAAATTGTGGCCTGCTACAGATCACCCTCCATGACCCAGGACCACCACTCCATCTTTCTGGAGACACTGGAAATCATGAAGATCCTACCGAACACCCTGATATTGGGCGATTTCAATTACCCCTACCATTAACTGGGAAAACTACTCGAGTACAAACTGCCAGGCCCAGCGCTTTCTGGAATTCATCAATTCAAATGCCCTGGATCAGCTGGTAAACTCCCCTACCAGAGGTGAAAACATATTGGACCTGGTCATCATAAACATGGGCGACAGGTGTTCCATACCGGAGGTCAACCCGTCACTGGTTAGATCAGACCATTAACTAATCACTCTGGATGTCCACACCCCACCACCACCTCCAACTAAGGAAACCACAGTAAAAAAGTTTTCTAAAGCAAACTTCACCTTACTTAAGACAGAGGCGGTAAGTTTCACAGCCCCCACGCTAAAGGATAACGCTGCCCAAGATGCAGAAACCTTTACAAATGCATTCTATGAGCACCTACAAGGATGCATGGATCGTGCCATCCCTAGCAAAACCAAGACTCAGTCCTCTAAGAGAAGGAAACCAGTCTGTTGGACCCCTGCCATAAACAGGCTATACAATAGAAGGAGGAAACTAGTTCAGAAAAAAAGCAAATCCCAAGAAGGAAAGGCATCCCTGATATCAGTAAGAAACTAAGGTCCCTCATAAAATCATCCAAGGCTAACTTCAAAAGAAAAATAGCCAAGGATTCAAAAGGTAACCACAAATCCTTCTTTAGCTATGTTAAGAATCTAAAAGGCAACTCGCAGATATGCACTGAACTAGTTCATAATAGCACAAAGTATACTGAACCTACTGATATTGCCAACATCCTGGCAGATAGATTCAGTGCAAACTTCACCCCCCCCCCTCACCCCCAAAAGGGCCCACAACAATACCGGAAAAGTGTAGTGTTCCTGAAATCACAGATGCATGGATGAAAATAGCCCTTTCAAAAGCCAAAAACACAGCGTCATTGGGGCCAGATTGTGTCTTAGGCTGCGTCTTGCACGAACTACAGAACGAACTAACCCCCCACCTAAACACACTGTTCAACCTTGGCCTCTCCCCAGGCTACATGCCCATAGAATCATGCACAGCAATGGTTATTCCACTTCACAAAGGAGGGGCCACAACTGACCCTGGTAACTATTGCCCCATAAGCCTGACTAGCCTGGTCTGCAAGGCTGTGGAGTGCATCATCATGGAACTCATTAACAAACACTTTGGGAACCTACAAACACTTGACCCGACCCAGTTCGGCTATGTTAAGGGCAGATCATGCCTACTAAACCTGGTTGACTTCTTCGAGACAGTCACCAAGGCCATAGAAGAGGAAAAGGTTGTTCACACATCCTACCTTGAACTCGCCAAGGCTTTCAACACCATTCCCCACTCTGGCATTACAGTAAAACTCAAACAAAGAAAATGGAACCGACAATGGGTACTGGAGGACTGAAACCACCACAAAAACGAATTTACAGAAAAACTCACCAGCCTGAACATAAACCCCAACATCACGAGATGGGTTGCCAACTGGCTTACAGACAGCACTCACACGGTAAGAATAGCGGGCTTCAGGTCCAAATCTAAACCAGTCACAAGTGGTGTCCCACAAGTCTCAGTCCTGGGACCCCTACTTTTCAGCATATACTTCTCAGAAGTACAGGCAAACACAGGAGGACTGTGGCTAACCAAGTTCGCCGATGGCTGTAAACTGGGAGCCATAATTGACTCTCCGGCTGACATGGACATCCTCCGAAAGGGCCTTACTGAGATGGACACCTGGTGTCAAAGTCATGGCCTCAAGCTAAATGCCGAAAAATGCATAGTCATCCCGTTTGGAAAAAACAAAACACCCACAAATTACCACATAGGTGGCAGCCCCCTTAATACGGAAGAGGTAGTAAGAGATCTGGGGACCCAGGTAGATAGCAATCTCTCCTTTGACAATCATATTACCAAAGTAGTTAGGAAATCCTTCTATGTGGCCCATCAGTTTACTAAAGGGTCCGCATCTAGAAATAAAGAGGATCTAGTGCCCCTCTACTTGTCACTCATCAGACCCATCATAGAGTACAATGCCCCATGTGGGATGTACCTCACAAGACACGTCCAACAGCTGGAGAGACCACAAAAGTACCTCACCAAGAGGATTACTGACCTCAAACATATGTCCTGTGCAGCCCGACTGAAAAAACTCCGGCTGTACTCAGTGGCATATCGCTTACTCAGAGGTGATCTCTGCCTGACTTACAAAGTCATGTCCAACTCATAATTGATGGACATGCTCCACCTAAAGAAATCCAAGTCACTGTGAATCACGCACTCTAGTGAGCTAAACCTCGCCACAACAATAAATAGAACATGCTGGAGGGATAGATTCCTGTCACAGAGACACCCCATGCTTTGGAAAAAAATTCCAAACTACACTAGGCAGAGCCCCTCACTAACACTCTTCAAGAGAAACCTTGAGGAGTGGATGGGTAGCAGAAAATACACCCCTGGGATCACTTCATTCGTTCTGCTTGACAGAGGATCAGTTAATTAATCAATGGGGCGGCGAAAGCCGACACACTCTGGCTAGGCTTATAAATGCCCTCGGGAAGATAGCCTAGTACCTACCTATGAGCTGGACTCAAGGAGAGGAAAAGCGTTAAATAAAACATTACATTATGCAGAATTAATATATGCAATGACTATAGCTTGCAAAGGATCACGTGCACTCTGTAATGCAGCTGATAGAGATTTTCACAACAGCAAGTATTCACTGTAGTGTATATTGCAGAGAGGTAGCTAGAGTTTTATAACCATGCTATTAGTAGTTATATATTTATGTTTCTAGTAGATTGCACAGTAACAGCAGATATTTTGAGTACCTGAGATAGGCATAGATTACTAATCTTGCTGCTCATAACTACTTGCATATTAATTTATTTGTAAAATATTGGAGCATTTTAAGAGTAAATAATTTGGTATTGCACTCCACACTTGTTATTTCAGTGATGCTTGGTTCTCAGAGTGTTGAGACCCTTACGAAAACTGTTCAGTCTTTATGGGGAGACTGTAATAATGTGGTGGTAGGACTCTGTAAGTGAACAGAAATCCACTAGCTGAGATGCTTTTAAATAATTAATGTTGCATTATGTTCATATATAAGTTTTTTGGGAGTGACCTGGGAGTAGTAATGTGGTCAAGTGACTTCCAGTTAATTTATTTGCAGGTAGGAGTAGGGGAATCAAATGTCAATCTGCAGGATGTAATTTACTCTTGGGTTATTTTAATTAAATGCCATGCTACCATAATTATATGTCTTATATGTGCAAAAGAAAACTTCCTTTTGTTTAATAGTGACCATAACATTAAGGAGACTGAGGGGACCTCTTTGATTCGCCTGAGTCCATAGTACAGTGCCGTATTCAGTCTGCCAAGTAAATCACTGTTTGGATTGAAAGAACAGCATAGTAGCACAGTAGTTTTTGAAAAAAAAAAAAAGAAATTTTAGCAAAGTGTCTAATTTAAGTAGCAGCTGTAAGAATAACTATCAGAGTTTGCACCTCATCTTGTGAAAAAGAACAGTAACCCTGATTAATTGAACTGAGATGGGTAGTAGTAGTTGAATTAGATGAGCACAACCTTTTATTATTACTGTGGTCTAGTGGCTCAGTACATTCCCTACTAATTTTATTCTGAAGCTACTGAGTCATCAGAAAAAAAAAGATTAAGCTGTTATATATGACTTTTTTCTTGGTACTGACATGCATGTAAAACTCTACAATTTAATTTCCCCAGTCTTCACCTTGGTATAATTTTTTTTTTTTTCCTGTGCAGAGCCTTCAGGTCACATTGCCCACTGTCTTTTGAGTCTTGTTTTTGATTTAATGGTGCAAGGGTCACTAGGGGGCCCCCTTCAACTGGGTTTTTCAGTTTCATCTGTATTGTGAAGGATTGAGAACTTCCCTTTCAGGCACATATTATTAGTACAGTTGGAGAGACGCAATGTATTGGGATTGTGAGGGATAGATGAGTGGATTGGTCTCAGATTAAAAAGGGAGCAACAATTTCAGTTCGCATAAAAGCAGGTGTGCATCAAGCTCTAAAAGAATGTTGAAAATGTAGCACTAACAAGTTCCTTATGCTGACAGAGCCACAGTGCTGTATTGTCACAATTAGAGTCACTGCTGTTAGTGACAGTGCAGCTGTGCCTCCTGAGTTGTGTGCCTTAGTTATGAATTATGTACTAATACTGTTTCTGAAACCACACTCTTTTTAACAAGTGCAATCTCATGCATTGTTTGAAGAATTTAAGAACTGCCAGACCAGTAAGCATTATTTCAAACAGTTTCATTTCCAGCATTACAGATCATCTTACCAGAACTGCCTGTATATTGCTTAACAGGGTATATATTTTTTTCAGCTTAAAAAAATATCTTAATTCAAAGTACTTAGTCCTATATTCTTCTGGCTTTTTCCCCGTTAGGGGTCGCCACAGCGGATCACCTTGTCCGCTCATGATTGGCAGTGGAGTTTTACAGTCTCAAGTTGCCATCCTGACGCCCAACCTTCCACAGAAGGCACACACTCACACCTAGGGCCAATTTAGAGTATCCAATCCACCTGTAGCATGTCTTTGGGATGTGGGAGGAAACTGGAGCACCCAAAGGAAACCCACGCGACCACAGGGAGGACATGCAGACTCGGCACAGAAGGTGCACCAGCCGAGGATTGAACCAGAGAACCTCTTGCTATGAGGCGGCAATGCTAACCACTGCACCACCATGGCCACCAAAGTACCTAGTCCTATAAGGGTTGCATATGCAGATTTATCTGTAACAGTAAGAGGGGTCTCCAGTTCATTTTTTGCCTCTGGTAAAATTCTGTGTCTGTTTTCCTGACTACCCTCCAGTTCTTTTCTCCTTTTTTATCCTTCCCCTCAGCACAGGTGCTTACGTGACCCAAAACAGATTAACTGCCAGTATACCTATTGAAACACTACTTGAAGACACTTCTCTGAAGTTGTCCATTTTTTTATTGAATTGAATGCTTAATTGCACATAACACTGAATTTTGTGTTTCCTTTACTTGTACTCTGTTTTTTGGAACTCTCTTTCCTGGATGTTCCTTGATAAGTGCCTTTAATCCCTACAGGATCAGTAAATGTGCAGGGAGAGAGGGCACATTCATGCAGACTGGGTACCTCATTTGTTTACAGTTCTAAGAATAAGACATAACTCACATTGTTTTGATTCAGGAAATAAATACTATTCTCTCATGATTTAAGCATATTGAGTAGCAAAAATTCAAATATTAACATGTGTGGGATAACCTTCTGATTGCCACAGAAGGTCAGCAGTGTTCAAACACACTCGTGTTGCATCATTGCAAGTAAAATGTGTGGCAGCCAGTGTGTAATGTTGACTAATTTGAGGAAAAAGAGTTGGAAAACTGGAGTTGACAACTTTATGAATGGCAGAAGGCTAAAGAAGCAGGAGTCAACCCTTAGATGTTTAGTAAATGTGTGCTTTGTTATACTAATTAAAGGGCTCATTATATTTATTTCAATCTGTTTGCTGAGGAAATGCACTGATCTAGTAAGGCTTTATTTCAAACATGATTTGGAAGTCAGAAGGATTAAAAACATAGAACTTTGGACTTCCAAGATGGCTGCACATTGAGTAACAGGTTAATTCTAGGTTTCCCAGTGTGAAAACAGAAACTTAGCAAAATAATCAGGGGACCTTGATTTCTGAGTAAATTTCAGTAAATTGCTATTAAGTACACTGCCGGCATGCCAGGAAAAAAGAAAAAACAGAGGACCTGAAGGAAAATTAGCTACAAAAGGTGACAAAAAACACTGACTGAGAAAAAGCACTGTACCTGTTAAGTAAAAAGCAGTGCTAGCTTCAAACATAATTTCCAATAATCTTGAGGAAAGTAACCGCACACAGACAGGACTAAAATAAATGAAACACTGATGGATTATAGCAACTCAAACAATAAAAGGCTGGAAAAAATGGAAGAAACTTTAGACAGATGCTCAGATAAGGTGATACAATTGCAAAACTCAGAGGGCAAAATGAAGAAAAGTCTGGCTGAATATGATACTGCACAAGAAGAGAGGTTTTATAAAATAATAGAAATAGAAGACAGAGCAAGTTGGGATTTTCTGCTCTTCCTGAGAAGCTGGAAGGAACAGTCTGTATTAATTTCATGAAAGAACAAATAAACAACTGAACTGGTATTCCACAACAGAAATTGTTAATTGAAAGGGCACAGTGTGTGTATGCTCCAAACCTGGCTATGAGAAAACCTAGACCTTTAATAGTAAAGATGCAATCTTACCAGCAGAAGGAGTTGATTCTGACAAAATTAGAGATGACAAGAAACAATGGTATAAAAGATTAACCTGCCAAACAGTGCATGCATGTAACACAAAAGCTGGAACTAGACATTTAACAAATAAAACTGTTATATATAAAAGGTGGAAATAGTAATCCCTCAAGAATGATTCTTTCTATAATGTCTTTAAATGTTAATGGCCTCACAGATCGATACAAAAAAGAAAGAGTAGTGAACTATATTAAAATGTACAAGGAAAACAGCTGTGGTACAGGAGACACAGTTGGAAAAAACTGAACATGTGAATTTGATAAGGAAAGGTTTTCAGGATGGGTTATTAAGTAGAAAACGCGAGGCAAAGGAAGAGAGGAGTACTTATATTAATTGCAAGAGGAGCTCTAACAGTAATAAAAGAGAATAAAAAAGACTAATGATAGCTTTGTAGTACTAAGGGGGCTACTGGCAAGGGAGCAGGGTTATACTGACATGTATTTATATTCTACCCAAAAACTGCTATAATGGAGCTTAAAAAAATTCTGGGAGAAATAATCTGCTTTCAGCAAGGAATATTACTTGTAGGTGGGAACTGGAATTTGATTTGTAACAGTGAAGATATGTCTGGGGAGGCACAAAGTAAAATATAACAAAGGAGGCTCGATTTATGAAATTATTTGGCATGGAAGATGTGAATTTAGTACTAGGATTCAGAGTGAATTTACATATTATTCCCCAAAATACAAAAACTGAGCTCGGCTACACAGAATTTGTTTCACAGGAACATGTGCATTTAATGAAAGGTCTTGATATGGACCCAATAACTATTTCGGATAATGCGCCAATAATAACTAAAATAAAAACACAGGGTAATGAAACAAAAATGAGACAGTGGCACTTTCCCACCTATCTGTTGAAAGGGGAGGAATTTAAGGAATGGCTAGTGGAAATTATTCAGAAGCTATTAGAGAAGATAGAAATTTCTTCTGAAAATATAGCTAGGGAGTGGAATTTTAAAATAGGGTAGAAGTAAAAGAAAGGGAGATATGGTTAAGAAGTAAGGAAATATTTAGAGGGACTGACAAATGTTCAAGTATTGCAGAATAGGGGGAATCCCACAGAACAAGAAGAGGAGTGACTGCAGAGTGCTAAATAGAAAATTATGGATTACCTCAATAATACGCGTGAGTTTAGAAAGATTGCTGTTAAGCAACTGTTTTTTGATAATAACTCTAAAGCACAAAAACTTTTAGCAGAGTGACTCAGGCAACAGAAAGTAGAAGAAGCTGTCAGCAAACTTAGGGAGCCTGTAGAAGTATTGGAAATAGAAATTCTATGAAAGTCTACATAAATCAGGCAAATGTGGAAGTCAAGAAAAGGGTACAAATGAAAATGCTTATGGAAGAATTAAACGTGCCAAGGTTAGAGGTAGAGGAGGCTCAATTACTAACAGGATAGGAAGAGATGAGATAAAAAAAGTGGTGATGTGTAACCAATGTTATTCCTGTGGAGGTTTGGAAGCTAGGAGAGAAATGAAAAAGATCTGGAAGGTTTTGTTTAACAGTATTTTAAGAAGAGGAGAAGAAGCAAAATCCTGGAAGAAAGCAGTAGTAGCTGTAATATATTAAGAGGGTAAAGATCCATCAGATCCGTCTTCATACAGGCCCATTTCAATACTAAGCATGATTATAAAGTGTTTGTTTATAATGGCTAAAAGAATGGCAAAAGTGATTCAAAAATTGTTAGATATTGATTTTTGTGGTTTTGTGGACGGGAGGCAAACATTTGACAACATTAACAAATACCACTGTTGTTGGTGGGTCTTGATGCATTGTAAGCTGGAACTTTATGAGCAGAGCAATGGAAGCGTTTGCATTCCCTAATAAAATTATAAGGTTGATTTAGGAGGCTTTGAGGCATTGGAGGTGAAAATTGAAGTGGGTGGGGTCCTCTCCGATAATCTCTGCTTGAGCAAAAGAACCAGGCAGGGGTCACCTGTCTCCCCTTTGGTATTTGCATTATATTTAGAACCATTTGCAAAGAAAATAAGGGACTCAGAAATTCAAGGATATAATTGGTATAGTAGTCAAGAAAAGCTGGCTCTGTTTGCAGATGACATTATTTTATACCTGATAAAACCAGAAAGGTACATTACAGTGCTATGCAACATATTGAGATAGTTTCAAACCTTTTCAGGATACAAAGTTAAAGCAGCTAAAACAAAAGCAGTATCAGGAAATTATGTACCCACATATGAATTGGTTCAGCAATATCCATACTTATGGCGACATGATAAAATGAAGTATTTAGGAGTATGGATTAAAAATGATACTGGTGTGACAGCTAAGGATGTGTGGGAAGAGACTGATTAAAAGGTAATACAAAAACTGAGAAAATGGAACGCTGTTATATGGATATCGATAGTAAGATACAAGCAGCTAAATATTTTTAGTCTCTTTAGTCTTATACACAGGTCAATTATATTTTTATCAAGCAGAGGAGAAGTTGTGGATAGCAATTAATAAAGTGCTGAAGGATTTTATCTGGGAGGAGAAGGTGGCAAGAGTCAAGTGGGATAAGCTTATTCTTCCAGTAGAACAGGGGGATTGGGATTACTCAAGTTGAAGGAGTATTTCAAAGCAATGCAGTTAATGCCACTATACGTAGGCCAAGCAGAAACCTATAATTTAAAGTGGAAGGAGATGATGAAACGGAGGGAAGCTCAAGAAACAAGCAGAGACTGGGATTTTGGATGCAGACCTTTAAGGAGAATAACAGTAAGCATGCAGAATATTATATTCTTAAAGTAGTGGAAAGCATTCTAAGAACTAAGGCAACACAGGAATGGAGAAAGGAGATTCTGATGATAGGGATGACTGCAATTAGGGATACAGACAATAGGCAAGAGGGTCTGGAATATATTGGAGAAAACTGTCAAAAGAACAAAGGTATTGGGAGCAAATAACTAGAGAGGGAAGGGTAGTAGAATGGGAAGATGCCGAGAACGTATTGCTCTGCAGGTTAGAGATAGCCTTTCCTATCAAGGATTGATATCTGAGTATAGGCAAGCACTGGTAGAGTTTTTATAGAATCTAAAATAATTAGTAGGGCATATAAAATATTGCATGATAACTATAAGAAGCAATCAGAGGAGGTTAGGAAGGATTACGAAGATAGATTGGTTAAGCAATTCACAAAGAAACAATGGGGGGATATATGTATGTCTCCCTAATATACAACAAAGTCTAGACGATGTAGGATATTTGCTTGGAAATGTTTCCATAGGTATTTTTATACCCCAAGTAGACTCCAACGACTTTTTTTTTCAGGTAGATAGCAAATGTCAGAGGTGTGATGGGGGAGAAAGCGGTAACTGGGAACATGTTTTCTGGAAGTGTAATGAGTTGTCAGACTTTAAAAATTCCCTGCAGACTGTTCTGTCGTAGATGCTGTGTGAGCAAATTGGAGTAACTAGGGAAATTATTTTTTTGAACTGTGATACATAATCGGGGTTCCCTAGACGTAGTAAGGCCTTAACGAGTCTTCTTATGATGGCTGCCAAAAAGCAGTTACTAGGAAATGGAAATCAAAGTTTAAACCAACTTTACTAGAAGTAGCAAAGATAGCAACAGAAAAGAAACAATTGGAACTGGGATCTTTAGAAAAGGTAGGAGGAAATTACATAGGAAAAAAAAAAGAAAATTTGGGATCAATACATGCAGAGGAGAGAGAAACAAGGTTTAAAAGAAGGCAGGATTTGAATGAGCTTTGTAATGGTTGACTGACAGTGATTGAATATATTAAAAGTGGTGTATAATGTTTGCAGATACAGTTTTGTCTGCACCATTTGTAATGTGTAATGTTTGCAAAAAGACATAGAACTTTGTTTGCAGTTAGGTTGGAAACCATTCTGGAGCTTGACAAACAGTTTGCAAGGTTATTGAAGGTAAGCCACTACTTTTTCACATATAATTTTGATTACATAAGATCTGCAAAATGGTCGTATAGAAAACATAGCGACTTAAAAAAAAATAATACAAGTGACAGTCACTGATTTTCATACAAGGCATGGAAGATGATATTTGTGATACTGAGTGTAGATGTTGCATTGAATTAACCACAGATTCAGCTCTTAGTTAATGAAAGCTATCAGAGAAAAGAGAGTGAGTTTAGAACTGTGAGTGGGGCACTGATGAAAGGGCATGCTGTAGTACAATATGGGAAGAAGTCTTCCCTGATATCATCTCAGATGAGTGTCCTCATAATTGGAGAACTGACACTCCTGTCTGTGTGTTGGGCTCAGGATGTTATAGGTTCATACTAGGCTATCTGCCCTAGGACATTTATAAGCCTAGCCAGAGTGTGTTTGGCTTTCACCACTCATTTTAAATTAATTTTGCTATACCCTTTTTCGAGGGTAGTATACTGTGCCTCTGTCTAACAGTGACACAGAAGTGATACCCGGGGTAAACCTACGATCTCCCATCCACTCATCAAGATTCCTCTTGAAGAGAGTCAATGAGGGACTTTGCCTAACCTGGACTGGGATTTTATTCCATAGTGAAGGGAGCCTCTGGGTTATGAATCTGTCCCTCCAGCATGTCCTATTTATTTCAGTGCTGAGGTTCAAGTCTCTCGAGCGTAGCTCGATGGGATTTGGATTTTCTGAGGTGCAGCATGTCCATTAATTCCGGGTTGGACATGGCTTTATACGTCAGGCACAGATCGCCTCTGAGCAGGCGGTATGCCACTGAGTAGAGCTGGAGTTTCTTTAACCGGGCAGCATATGGCATCTGTTTGAGCCCTATGATCCTCTTGGTGAGGTACTTTTGGGGTCTTTCCAGTTGCTGCAGGTGTCTGGTAAGGTACATCCCAAAAGGGGCATTGTACTCAATTATGGGCCTGATGAGGGATGAGTAAAGAGGCACGATGACCTCCCTGATCTAGATGTGAATCCCTTCATGAATAGGTGGGCTATATAAAATGTTTTTCTAACCACTTTGGCCACGTGGTTGTCAAATGAGAGATTGCTATCAACTTGGGTCCCCAGATCCCTAATTACTTCTTCTGTACTTAATGGATTACCACCTATGTGGTAATTTGTGGGCACTTTGTTTTGCCAAAGGGGATGACTATACACTTTTGGTGTTTAGCTTGAGGCCATGGCTCTGGCACCAGTTGTCGGTTTCTATGAGGCCCTTTTGGAGGATGCTTGTGTCGGCTGGAGAGTCGATTATGGCGCCCAGTTTGCAGTCATCTGCGAACTTAGTCAGCCACAGTCCTTCCGTGTTGGCCTGTACCTCCGAGAAATATATACAGAACAAGAGAGGTCCCAGGACTGAGCCTTGGGGGATGCCACTTGTAACTGGTTTGGAGTCTGACATGGCTCCAGCAATTCTAACCATGTGGGTTCTGCCCTTGAGCCAGTTTGCAACCCATCTAGTGACATAGGGGTTTATATTTAAGCTGCTGAGCTTATCTATAATGCCCCGAGTGGGGTATTGTATCAAAGGCTTTTGCGAGGTCCAGGTAGGCTGTGTGGACCACCTTCCCCTCGTCAATGGCCTTGGTGACTGTTTCAAAGAAATCAACCAGGTTTAAGAGACAGGATCTGCCCTTAACAAAGCCGAACTGGGTAGGATCCAGTGTCTGTAGGTCCCCAATATCTTTATTTATGAGGTCCATGATGATCCTTTCCATAGCTTTGCAGACCAAGCTAGTCAGGCTTATAGGGCGATAGTTTCCAGGATCCGTTGAGGCACCACCTTTGTGGAGAGGGACCACTGTTGCTGTACGCCACTCTTTGGGTACATATCCTGTAGTAAGGCTGAGACTGAACAGTAGTTTTATGTTTGGGTTTAGCTCTTCTTGGAGTTCATGTAGGACGCAGCCCGAGACACTGTCTGGTCCCATTGATGCTGGGTTTTTTGCTTTGGAGAGGGCGGCTCTTACCTGAGCATCTGAGATGTCAGGGGGGCAGCACTCTGCTGGGATAAATATTTTCCTTTTTGGTGGGGGGGGGTGACGTTTGCGCTGAACCTGTCAGCTAGGATGTTGGCAATGTCTGTGGGTTCGGTGTATTTTTTGTCATTTTGGACTAATTCTGAGCATATCTGGGAATTCCCACCCAGGTTCCTAACCTAACTAAAGAAAGCCTTGTGATTATCCTTAGTGTCCTGTGCAGTTTTTCTCTCCTAGCTAGCCTTAGACGATTTTATGAGTGCCCATAGTTTTTTTTGCTAATACTGATCAGAGATGCCTTCCCTTTTTGGGATTTTGCTCTATCATGTAGTAGCTTCCTCCTTCTATTGTATAGTTTGTTTATGGCTGGGGTCCACCAGACAGGACGTCTGCCTTTGGAGGATTGGGTCTTGGTTTTATTTGGGATTGCATGATCCATGCATTCCTGAAGGTGTTCATAGAAAGCGTTTATAAAGGATTCTGTGGTCTGGGCCATATTTTTCACAGGCCCGGGGGCTTTGAAGGATTCCACCTCGGTTTTGAGGAGTGTGAAATTTGCTTTAGAGAAGTTTTTCACTGTGGTTTTCAGGGCAGGGGGTGGAGTCGGGATGTGAATATCCAGTGAAATTAGTTTATGGTCTGATCTTACCAGTGAGGGATACATAGAGTCCCCATGTTGGTGATGATCAGGTCCAGTATGTTTTCCCTTCTTGTGGGAGTGGTAACAAGTTGATGTCCTTCAAGGATGCATCTGCAGTCCTAACAAATGGGTTGTCCTGCCTCAGGCAGCCCTTCGGTCGGCCGGATTCCAAAGTCTGGGTCTGGCCTCGGCTGATGTCGCACTTCACCCGACGTCACTGCGGCTGTCAATTGGGTATAAAGGCATCAGCCGATGCCATTTTCCTCAGTCTTTCTTGCTGCGCGGTGCCCGAAGCAGAAGCTGTTCGCAAGTGCCGGTCTGTCAGATCCAGCGTTTTCTACTACCGAAGACTTCTAAAAAGCTAAGTCCCCCATTGGGGACTCTTTCTTGCCTCAGCCGATGTCAGAAAAAGTAAATAATTGTTTAACTTGTGGGAAACAAATACCTCATAAGGATTTCCACTCTTACTGCCTTCCTTGCTTAGGCCCAGACCACTATTCCAAGATACAGTTCCAAAGTCACATTCCAAAGACTGTCGGTAGTCAGAGTAAAAAGTGTAAAACTCTTCTTTATTGCGGGTATAATTAGTGAGTTGCAGCCACAGCGTGGTCACGGCCACCTTCATCCACAAATGAAGACCCTACATAAACATAATTAAAAATACAATGTTTAAAACCAAGCCAATAGCCCTATATACCTCAATTCCTATTTAAGTTATTTAAAGCTGCAATATCAAGCAGCAGTCAGTCAGCGCATTTACAGCCATAGTAAAGTTTATAAAGCTCCATAGATATAAAAACTCTTACTGCAAATGTAACTTGTATTGTAAGTTAAATTTAAAATAAATTTCATTTAATTAATACTTATTGTATATCATCAGTTAAATAAATAATTTAAAATCCCATCTAGCTACAACTAAATGCTCATCTAAATTCAAATAGATATGTTACGAAGTTATTACATTTTTAAAGTTACTAAACTTGGATTCAACTATTCTAAAACAATTCCATATAACTTTTGAGCGTGTGTAAAAAAAACAAAAAAAAAACAGAAGGTACATATCCTCATAGGTAGAAACCTAAAACAAAATCATCTAAAGTGTGCTAGTATCCTGAAGTGAAAGTTTTTTTAGGCCCAGACCACGACGTAGCAGCTTGTCTAGCCTGTGCTTCCTTCAACCGACGGACACTTAGACGTCGGTCGGAGTTTGCGGAGGATATTTTTGGTCCCGCTTTCGCTTACAAAATGCCGTCGGAGACTCCGACTTCGCATTTAGCTAAAAAGCGTAAGGAAAAGGACCGACACTCGCGGTCCGCGGTTTTGGCCGAAACCACGGTTAAGCCAACCGCGAGTGTCTCGGTTTCGGCTGAAACCGAGTCCACGGTTCTTCCTTCGGCCGAAAACATTCCTCCTGCAACCGAGGCCTCACACAGCATGGCTGAATCTGCTACTGAAATTTCTCCTGCTGTAGCAGGCACCCAGGATTTATCAGATACTATTCCTTTGGACATATCTACTCCTGCACGTGGAGATGCTAGGCCCCCTGGATCCATGTCTATCAAGGCTTTCTCTAGGGCTAAAGCAGCTAAATCTTCTAAGGCCTTGCCTTCTAAAACCCCCTCACACAGGCCTAGCTCTAGTTCCCAAATGCTTAGCCTGGCTGAGGATCTCATTTCTTTGATCAGGGGATCTCAACCTCACCCTGACAGGGCCTCTCATCCCCCTCCAGAGAAGAGGCCTAGAGCAGAGCCCCCTGAACCAGTTTCTGTGGATTATTCTTCTGATGATTCAGAAAACTCAAATCCTCCTGAAGGCCCTTATTCCCCATATGAGGATTCTGACGCAGAAGACTCCATTCCTTCTGCCTCTCCTCCTGAGGAATTTTCTTTTGGGGAAACCTTGCATGCTATGAGGGAACAATTTCAATGGCAGGGCCAGGATTTTTCAGATTCAAGGAAAAGGCTCAGGACCTTTTTGCATTTGCCACAGCATAGGCCTTTAGCCATTCCTCCAGTACTAACAGTTGTGGATGATGCATTCAATGATGCTTGTACTGCCCCTGACTCTCTTCCTCCGGCCCCTGCTAAGCCCGACAGATACTACAGGGTCCCGGACACACATTATCACCTGTATAAGGCTCCTATTGCAGATCCTGAAACTATTTCTCAAGGCCCCAAAGCTGTAGCAACTATCAAAAACCTTCCCTCTGAAAGAGAATCTAGAGCATTAGAGAGATGGGGTAAAAAAGTTTATACTTCTGCTACTCTTTCGGCTAGGGCTTTAAACTGTCAATTCCACATGATTCAGTATCAGGAATTTTTGTTAGATCAGTTAAATAAAAAAACTATCCTCTCCTGAACCTATAGACCGTAAGTCCCTTCAGGATTTGGTACATAACACTCAGCAGGTCAGTAATCATTCCTTAAAATGCGGCTATGATGCACTGGAGGCTTCCTTTAGATCAGCTATGACTGGTACAGTGATCAGAAGGCATGCATGGTTAAAAGAGCAATCCTTACCAGACCATGTAAAGTCAAAGCTCTTAGATGCTCCCATGGAGAAACTCAGTTTGTTTGGTTTCCCTGCACAGCAAGTGTTAAAGAAGGTGGAGGAAAAAGCAAAATCTGTCCAAACAGTCAAGTACAGGTCCAGCCTCCTAGGTTTAGTAGAAATTGGCCTTCGAAGAATTGATCCTTTAAAGACACCAGAGCACAGAGAGGCAGAAATAGGCGCTCAAGAGGCAGAGGTCAATCCAGAGGTGCCTACAGGGGACGTCAGTGGCAGCCTAACAACCAGAGAAGTACTGCCCACAGATCCAGCTACTACCACTTCCACAGGACAGTCACAGTGACTTGGCTCTGATACCGCCTACCAGGGAACAACTGGAAGCACCCTTAGGCAGAAAGCTAGCCTTATTTTCAGTAAACTGGCATTACATTACAGGAGACAAATGGATTTTACAGACAATAGACAAAGGTTACAGGTTTCACTTCCATACTCTACCAAGGAAGAGAGGAATGCCAGACCTACCACCAAACCAAAAGACAAACGCTCTAGAACAAATCAACCACTTACTAAGGATGAGAGCTATAGAAAAGGTACCGGCTATGGAACAAGGACAAGGATTTTATTCCAGACTTTTCCTGGTGCCAAGAAAAGAAAACCAATGGAGGCCTATTCTCGACCTGTCCGCTCTCAATACATATCTCATTGTTCCAAAATTCAAAATGCTGACCCTACAGCACCTTCTTCCCATGCTGGGCAAGGAGGCTTGGCTGGTGACTCTAGATCTCAAGGAGGCATACCTGCACGTCCCTATTCGATCAGATTGCAGAAGATACCTCAGATTTCTTGCAGGATCAGAGCATTATCAATTCTCAGCATTGCCCTTTGGCTTATCTACTGCACCCAGAGTATTCACGAAATGCCTGGCATCAGTAATTGCTCATTGCAGGCTTCAGGGAATTCAAATTTATCCATACCTGGACGACTGCCTGCTACAAGCGGACAACAAGATCAAATTAACAAAAGATTTGGAAAAGGTTATTCACCTACTGCTGGCCTTGGGATACACAGTCAACATAAAAAAGTCAAGGCTGGTACCATCCCAAAGGATTACATTATTAGGTGCAAAACTGGACACATCAAATCAAATGTCATTTCTCACAGCAGAAAAGCAAAAACAACTACCACTCTATTTCAAGGCATTAACAAAGCAGAACCAGCTTACAGCAAGGAAAATCCTGCAAGCCCTGGGTTACATGGCATCCTGCATAATATTGATCCCGCATGCCAGACTGCATATGAGGAAGTTGCAATGGTACCTAAGCAATTTATGGTCTCAGCACAAGCACAGCCTGGAAACCCAAATTCCAATAATTCCATGCCTGAAGCAAGAATTCCTGTGCTGGGCTCAGGCCTGTCAGTTGAACAAAGGACTGCCTTTCCACAGCCCTCACCCAAGCCAGACTATCACCACGGACGCCTCAGACCTCGTTTGGGGGGCACACATGTCAGACAAGTGTATAAAAGGCCTATGGACACAGGACCAGCTGAACCTACACATAAATCAAAAAGAGATGCTGGCAGTGAAACAGGCAATTCAAACATTCAGACCGTTTCTTCAACAGGGTCATTTGCTGATAAGGACGGACAACACCACAGTTATGTGGTATATCAACAAGCAGGGAGGCACACATTCATACCCTCTATGCCGGATGGCAATGGACCTGTGGAATGTGGCCCTGAACCTCAACATTCAGCTCCAGGCCTTATTTGTGCCAGGAAAAGAAAATATATTAGCAGACACATTAAGCAGAACTACCACGGATGCCCACGAATGGATGCTGCATCCGGACATCTTCAAAACCATTACAGAGAAATGGGGGCTACCAGAAATAGACCTGTTCGCATCCCCACACAACCACCAATTGAAAAAATTCTGCACAAGGACATACCACCCACTTGCTTGGAAGGTGGACTCCCTATCCTTCAGTTGGGAAAACCTAACAGCATATGCATTCCCACCTCTACCTTTGATGCACAAAGTGCTACTGAAGATCAAAGAAGATCACCCAAGGATCATATTGATAGCTCCAGACTGGCCGAGACAGCATTGGTACCCACTTCTGAGAAGTATGTCTCGGACACACGCATGGCCTCTACCTCTAGTTCCTCTGCTGCTAACACAGAACAACTTCAAGATCCTGCATCCAAACTTGAAAACACTCCAGCTAGCTGCCTGGGATCTTACATGAAACAAAATAACCCAGATTTATCTCAGAGGGTTAAAGACATTATCCTGGATCATTGGCAAACATAGCTAACATCCTGGAATATTTAGCAGAACTTTTCCACAATGGCCTGTCTTACTCCTCCATCAAGATTCATGCATCAGCAATTTCAGCAGAATACAACATGGATCCTCCAGTCTTCTCTCATCCTCTACTCAGGCAGTTTCTGAGAGGAATTAAAAATGTAAAGCCTCCAAGGAAGCCACCTCTACCTACATGGGACCTGAACTTTGTGCTGGAAAAGTTAACACTTCCCCCTTTTGAACCAGCAGCAACAGCAGAATTACAGTTCTTATCTTGGAAAACTGCTTTCCTGCTTGCAATCACTTCAGCAAGAAGGGTTTCTGAATTACAGGCATTAATGGCAGTACAGCCCTTCCTTATCTTCCATCAGGATAGAGTGTCCTTGAGAACTAACCCTACCTTTATGCCAAAGGTGGTCTCCAGGGTATCATTGAACCAAGCAATCCACCTACTAACATTCTTCCCCAACCCACAGAACAGGGGGGAAAGACTACTGCACACCTTGGATGTACACAGGCAATTGCGCTACTACCTGGACAGAACCAAGACCAATAGAAAAACTGACCAGCTTCTGGTAGCATATGCAGCAGGAATGGAAGGAAAAGCAATTTCAAAACAGACAATCTCAAAATGGATAGGAAATTGCATTAGATTTTGTTACTCCTTTCATGGGAAGGCAACTCCAGAAAACATCAGACCTCACTCCACAAGGGCTACAGCCACTACCACAGCTTTCTTACGAGGAGTGGCTACCAAAGACATTTTAGAGGCTGCTACTTGGAGCTCCGTGCATACATTTGCCAAGCATTATAATCTGCCTTTATACTCCAGATCCCGAGCAGGTTTTGCCACTGCTGTTTTGCAAGGGATCTTAACTACACCATAATCTTCCTAGTGCCTCCTCCCCCAGTTTGGCTATGGTATTCTACCCATTTGTTAGGACTGCAGATGCATCCTTGAAGGACATAGTACAGTTTTGTACCTACCATAAATGTAGATGTCCGAGAGGTATGCATCTGCAGTCCAGATTACCCACCCTCCTTCCCCTCTGTGGTACTCCTAGGGTATTTGCCCATCTTGTAGCTAGCTGGGGGAATCTATTATGGTGTATTTGTTTGTATATATGTACATACATGCTTATTTTTTGTTTGCTCTCTACTGTTTGGAACCATTTGCATTTATCCAAATTTAGCCTTCCTAGAGGGCACCTGGCATCTGGGGCAAGAAACACTGAGGAAAATGGCGTCGGCTGATGCCTTTATACCCAATTGACAGCCGCAGTGACGTCGAGTGAAGTGCGACATCAGCCGAGGCCAGACCCAGACTTTGGAATCCGGCCGACCGAAGGGCTGCCTGAGGCAGGACAACCCATTTGTTAGGACTGCAGATGCATACCTCTCGGACATCTACATTTATGGTAGGTACAAAACTGTACTTTCCGTAGCATTTGAGTTTATAAATTCTAGGAACCTTTGGGCTAGGGTGTTGGAGCTAGAGTAATGCTCCCAGTCTATGTTTGGGTAGTTGAAGTTGCCCAATATAATGGTGTTTGGAGAGACTTTCATATTTTCCAGTGTTCTCAGGAAGGCCGAGTGGGGTTCCTGGGTTTGGGAGGGTGGTCTGTAGCAGGCTATAAACTGGAAGGCAGTTTTACCCATTGTTAGTTGCACATGGATAGTCTCTGATGCTTCGTGCTGTGCCACCAACCTTGAGGTGTGGGTATCTTTGACGAATATTGATACTCCCCCTCCTTTTGTAGTACGGTCCAAGTTTTGGGGCCGAAAAGCATGGTATGAGGTATAACCTGGTAGTGCTGGGGTGCTCTCAGGAGCCTTGAACGAGGTTTCTGTTACTGCACAGATATCAATGTTCTTTATGCTAAGGAGAGTTTTGAGTGCTTGCATCTTGAGGTTTAGACTTCTGGCATTGCGTAGCATTACTCTTAGTTTCTTATCCCTTGTGATACCTATGGAGGTGGGTTTGTCTTTTGAGCCTTGCCTAAAAAAGGCACTATGGGGGTAGCAAGAGCCTTTGCCAATATCCAAAAGCCCAGGGGTGACAGGTGCAAGCCGGACCTAGCGAAGCATCGTGGCTTGTCGAGCATGTCATCCCAGGCTGACAGGCATTGGATCCCCTTTGAATGACACCAATACTTAAGCCAATTGTTGAAATTGATCATCTTGTCTTCATGTTGTGGCATCATTCTTGGTGAGGGTAAGATGCTACTCAAGGTCAGGGTCATACCGGCCTGGGCTACATGCTCAGAGAGCTCCTCTATGTCTCTTTTCATGTAGTCCAGGGAGGTACATCTCAGGTCATTCACACCAGCATGGACAATGACTGAGTCATATTTGTACTTGCCTTGGAGTGACCTGAGTGCTTGTGTTATGTGGCGGATCCTAGCGCCCGACAGGCAGCTCACAGTGACCTTCTCCTTGTTCAGCCTGGTGAGCGGGACATCAGTGTGCCTGACGATAGTCACCTATTACAAGTGTATCAGGTGTGTTGTTTAGCCTTAAGGGCTGTGACTGTTCGGCATACTGGCGTTGTGAGCTGTGTGTTGCACGAGTTTTGTTTTGGGGTAGCGGTTGCTTGGGTGTCTGCTTTGGAGGTCTCTGCTGCTTAGGCAGGTTTTTATTTAGAGCCTCCGAGTATGTTTTTGTGTGTTTATGTGTTTGGTTTGCTGTCGTGGTAGGTCTATGTGAGATTGGAATTGTAGTGAGTGTGGTTTCCTTCTCCTCCTGACTGGTTTCGCCAGTACTGAGTTGAGAGAGCTTGGCCTCCAGTATGGCTATATGGTTGCATCTCTCACATGTGTTGGAATTTGTTGGGAGGAGGAGAGGGTTGTCTGTGTACATGAGGCAGTTGTAACATTGCCTCAAGATTCCGAGATTCACCAGCTGGACCGGAGAGGAGATTGACAACTGACCTTTGGACATGCTAGAATAGTATTGGGAATTCCTTTATAATTGAAAAAAAATGGCCAATGGGGAACGAGGTACTCAAGGGGAGTTTGTGAGGGTGTAGTGCTTTTAATATTTTAATGCTGACTTATATAATTGCTTTAGTGAGCAAGTGCCAGGTAACTTAAATGCAAAAACGACAAACAGTAACTTTCTTTCAAGTGAAACAAGGAAATAAGTACAGTAAGCAATGCAGATATCACTAGGGATCCACAGAAGCGCTGAAAAGCCGCGTTTTAGGTGGAATTAGCGTTTCAGGGAAATAAGAAGCAAACAAACAAGCAGCATACAAATAAAGCTAGATTCAGCAGGCCTGGATCTAGTCTATGCTACAGCATACAAGTTGTACCAATTTCAGTAAGAAACAGTTCAAATATGCAGGCACTATAAGCCTTTAACCAGAAATTCCCAGCTCAGAAGGGCAGAGTCCAGCCTCTCCTCCCACAAGAGTGCAGACCACGAACCTTCTTAATGTAAAATAACTGGCCTGAAGCCCAAGTGCTTAAACCAGAACTAATGCACTTTTAGAATAACAGACACTGAGCCCTCAATCAGCAGTTCACAACTTAGAAGGATGTAAGCTATATGTCCTGCCACCACAGTGCAGGCAGAAACCTTCCTAATGTAAAGCTGTATGAGGTAACTACATAAGATCCAGGCTCAGAATCTTCTGCTAATAATGGACTTGCTGATATCCACTGCTTTTATGGTGTTAATACTGGACTGCGGTGGTGGTGCTGCGGTAGCGTTTTCCCTTCCCAGCAAGACATTCTGCCGTTCGATTCTCAGCTAGAGCGTCTTCTATGTGGAGATATGCCTGAATGGGCGTACCTTCATTGAAGGTTGTGCATCAGGGCTGGCAAACTCGGCACGTACAAAATCTACTGCCAATCATTAGCAGACCGGAGTTCCGCTGTGGCGACCCTTAACCGGGAAAAGCCGAAAGACACAAATATCAGTTGCTGCAGAAGCCATCACATTTCTAGAGCTACTCCTGGTTTCATAGCTGTGTCACCAGATGCTGGAATGTAGACAGTTGCCGCCAACTTCCAGATGTGCCTTGTATTCCTACCATGGAATCTGCTACAGGTGCTAATGATGGCTTCCGAGTCCATCACAGACCAAATGAGGGCCCCCCCCCCATCTCAGCCATTTTGAGCTGCAGGATGTCCTTTTAGCCCTAAGGGTCTTAGAAAGGAACCTGCATCCTTCATCTCTCCAAGTTTAGTCCAGCAGCCAGCTTGTCATGTGATGTGTCAAGAAGCAAAGGGATAGGAGGCTGTATCATATCCCCTTTGCAGATTGGTCCACTATCAGGTGCACGTCACTTTACTTAACACAGACATGCAAGTCTCCCGAAGAGTACATATCTCAGGGGAATTGAATACGCTGGCTAAGTTTTAACTTTCTGAGCCACACTTCAGTTAGGAGCATAGGAACAGTACTAGGCAAGAGACCACTGTGACTATAAGAGGCCTAGACATATACAACTTTAGACATGTAAATCTTCTTGCCACCCTTTGCAAGGGCTTAATAATGGGCATCTCAACAATTAAGCAAGACACTACATGATAACCATGGTGTAAATTTGTCTTCCCATCCAGTTATCAAGACTATCCTTAAAGGCAGACAAAGTAGTGCTTTGCTTGACCTGTAGTGATATCTTAATCCATAGGCCGGGAATGCATTGAGTTAGGAACCTATCCCTGCAGCAGGTCTTGTTTATTTATTGGTGTAACGTTAAGTCCTTAACAGTATTGGATATTTCATAGTGGGAAAAACAAAACACTAGTTACTTTCAGAGCAGCTCTTGTGCTGTCTTTATGGTACAGATGGTTAAGGTTGTGAGCCATAGTTAATGGTTTGATTCCCTCAGCCCTCATTTGCCTACTGTGACCTTGAGTAAGTCCCTTAAACAGCGCTTTGGTGAAACTGGGAATTTGGGCTAGATTTCTCAATGGCCACTTGGACTGCAAGCCTAGTAACTACCTATGAACTTAATCTCTTGGGATAATTGAAGCATGTAATGCCTTTAATGTTTTTAGTTAAAAACACTGGAGCCTTTCCAGTTGAATGATGTGTTTGGATTTGTACACACCAAAGGGACCATTGTATTCATGAATAAGTTTGGTAAAGGAAGTGTACAGTGGTAAGATGACCCCTTTAGATCTTGATGCTTGGAAATTAATTAGACCACAAAGAAGGATTTCCATCTTAGAGTTATAAATGCAGAAGTTTTGTAATAGGGCCTCAGTGATTCCATGCTCATTGTACATATATCAGCTTTTTCAGCCTATTATAGCCATGCAGATTTAAAAATTGTGGCCCAGTGGCAGCTTGCCAGATAGTTTCTTAAAAGACTGTTGCCTCTTCTACCCCCATAAGATTGAATTTTTTTGACTAACAGGCTTATTTATGAAAATTTGAACCAGCCCATTTGGCAGTAATGAAGTTCATCTCTCAGGGCATTTTTTTCATACTGGCCGTCAGCTGCACTCACAGAACCTCTGGACTGTATGTTCCTATGTGTAATGAACTATATCTGATATTTAAAGATCTTTTTACCTTTAAGACTAATCCATATTTTCCAGTACAGAAAAGAGAGAGCACACAGGGCAACGACTATTCAGTAATTTATTCCAGTTCAGTAAGCGCTTTCACATCTCAACGGATGCTTCATCAGACTTTAATCCTTTGTGCTCTCTGTTTTTTGTACTGGACTTCATATTGTTATTGAGAGGAGCTCTTTGTTCACCAGCTACTTGTTATATTTATCCTAATCCGTATTTTATTTTGAAACTGATTTTCTAATATTCCTTCAATCAGTGCCTTAATGTTCATATTTTATTGTCGGGGCAGAAACCTGGGGGTAAGGAGTGTCCACATTTTTACTGTGCAGTGTCAGCTTAGGTTTTAATTGAAGTTTGATGTACGAGTTTAGAAAGACAAACTGATATTTCTCTCCTTTACTGTATTAGGAAGGACTAGCAGTTGCCAAGCAAATCCTTTCCATAATTTTCCAGCTGCCTCTTTTACCCATCTGGCAGTAAAATATTTATTAGAAAGTCTTGTGGTTAAAGGACAGTTTTTGTTTAAGACATAGCAGCTTCTAGTGCTTGCTTCTGGAATGCATCCTTTCTGTAATGCTGACATTTGATTTGATTATATTTGCACACCTTCACTAGGCAGTATTAATTCAGCTACGGTATCTCTTTACTTTTAGGGCTCAGACATCTGAACATTGGTTCTAGGGCTATCCTCTGGATTTTCCCATGGTGGTGGATTTGCTGCTTAGAATTAATCCCAGTCATTAATCCATTAGGGTAGGTCCTTGATGTTAGCTATTGCAGAGGTTTGTTTTCTGTATTACCAGTGGATCTTTCAGAGAAACCTCCCATAATCTGCTGGACCCTCTGTCATTGCTTAGCTGTTTTAATCCCTTGCTAGGTTGGGTATGTATATACCTTGTTAGCAGTTAGTGTGTCAGATTTTAATTGTTTTTAGTTTTGCAGGAAGTGAAGGACTAGTATTTGATGGTGAAGTGACAGGCTGAGGTGTTTGTTTCAGCTATGTTGTAGGTGACATCAGAGCATGCTGCAGCACCAGGGGCTTGCATCCTTCAACATAAGAGCGTCCCACAAAAAGGTGATGAATTGTAGTTGGTGGCGAGGATGACCTCACTCACTGATTAAATATTATTACCTGTATAGATCAGCTGATGCTGCAACATTTTGGCTACTTTCTACAGTAGTATTTACTTCTTCAGAGGGGAGTAAGGCCAGCCTGAAATTAATGTTGTTCTGAGTTTGCCCTTTTTATGGTATTTTGGTTATAGCAGCATTCGAACCAGCTGGTTTGTCATTAATGATATTAATCACAGATGCTTAGGAGTACCTTTCTATTTCAGTATATTAGTAAGAATGTTTGCCAACATGGACTGTATGTCAGGTTTTATATTTAATATTGTAAGGAGTGTTGATTACTTGAGAACAACTGAAATGTGAGAAAAGAGCTAGCACAAGAGCTGGCTGAATCCATCCAGTGTATATGTAGGTCGCCTGTTAATATAAACATATTAATATAAATTTGATTTTTTTCTGTCTAGCTGTGAGTGGCTGATAAATTCTGTCTTTCTTGATGGTTTTGAGAGGGTGCTCCCAATAGCTGGCTGCAGAAACCTTTATTTGGCCACTCAGTTTGTCTTGTGATTGTCATTCTTTTGACCACTAGTCTGGAAATTGACTTGAGAAATTTCTTTCAAGAACGGTAGCTCTTCACAATGTGATCCTCATGGTCTCATCTCTAATCGGTTGAGGTTACCTAGTAACATTGAAACTTGTTTCAAAGATAACCTGTCACTTCAGTATTCTGTGCAAGGCGGTCATCTAACTGTTAAGGTTAAACACATAGTCTTTGGTGTTAAAATATGTGGAGAAGAAGTTGTTGAATACGGTTTTCTTTTTCTACACCATCTGAGAGAGAGAGTTTTCAGTTAAGTTTGGGGAGACTGCTTCTCATAAAAGAAAGGAAAGGAAACATGTATGTAATGGCAGAAGGAAGAGTAAGGGCATTAGAACAGCAAATAGGTATGGAAATAGAGATTATGTAGGAAGGTTAGCAGGTGAAGAAAACTGTGCAAGTGGAGCAGTATTTGCTATAACTAGGGTATGCATTTAAGAACTAGCTGAGGTGAGGCAGGACAGAGAACAGGGTAAGGTTAGAGAGGAAGTAATGAGTTTTGGGCTGGTAGAAGGATGAGGCAGAGCCTGGTAGCTCCTGTATCGAAGGAGGTTGGAGGGGTGCAGACTCCGTGTGTAATCCCTGGTAGAGACCAGGGATTACCAAGGGTGCTTTTTCTTAAAAGGTAGGCGGACAGGGCTGTAGTGGGTGCCTGTTCCAAAAGTGGCATGCAGTGGAAATGGTAGGACCATAAGAAAAGATCGCAGTAACATGTCCACTGTTCATCCCTCATCCCTAGGAGGACTGTATGGGCCATAAGATTCCACCTCCTGGGGAAATGAATAGATTAATTAGGTGAGTTGGAGGATGCTTGGTGGCCACTGGGGATTGGGAGCTAAAGAAATGGAGGGTGGGGGGGAGTACTGCAACTCTTGGACTGATGAAAGATCCCCCCCCCCCCACACACACACACACACACACACACACATACACAGGTACCTGGTAGTGTGAATCAGTGGCATTCTGTATGTTTGTTCCTTTATGTTGATATGGTGTCTGCATCTGGAGTTTCAGATGTAAGAGTTTCTCTGTGGGATGCAGCAAGCTAAAGGAAGGATGTAGAGGAGGAAGGGATGTAAGCCTATGCTATTTAAATGAGATTGTAAGGAGGCAGTGTTATGGATAAATAAAGTCCCATGGTGGGAGTGAAGCAAGCCAGAGCAAGAGGGAGTTCATCATAAAGAATGTTGCTGCAGGGCATCCATGAAATCAGTCAAATTAAGCCACAGGCAGATGTCAGATTTTGAAAGCACAGATTTATCCTGGGGACATGATGCTAACTCTGCTGATGAGGACTTGCACGGGAAGCCCAGTTTTAAAAGAAACTGTTACCTACTCTATTGTCATTTTTATTTTAGTTTTTATTCCCTCTGAAGTAGACAGTCTGTCGTATCATCATTCTGTTCCCTGGCAGACCTGAAGTATGATAAAGCACAATTGTGGCATTTTCATTAAAATTGCAAATATGTATTTAGGTTGTTATTGACTTAGATTTTTTTTCTTTAATATTCCTGTATGTTTCCATGTAATTACATTTCTGGAAAATACCAACAATTCTTCTTGTGGCTGCTCTAAAGATTATCAGCTACATTTCATTTTTGTTTTTGTTTCATTGAGTCATGATGTAGCCTTAAGACCTTCATTGAGCATTGCAAGCATCTTGCTTTACTATTGGGGATGTGTAGCAATACTTTTGTGTGTAAACTGTCAGAAAAAGTTAGTCTTTCTTAGTCAGCTTCTGTGGAAAAATGTGCACGTGTCTCATAAAAGACATTGGAGGTTAAATAAAATAAAAATTATGTGGTTGTCATCAGGCATGGACTAATGACTAAGGCACTAACAGCCCAGCTAGCTTACCCCTCCCAGCCCTGTGTTTCTTAAGGATGTTGAGATTGTGCTTTCCCCTTTCAAACTCACTAATTTTTTTGTGGCTTGTTCTGCTCTTCATATGTCTAAATTTTGAGGGAGGCTTTTAGTGAAGAGGATGGTTTGGATAAGGCACTTAAAGCAATGAAGTTAACAGTTGTTGGTAGCCGAAACCCAGACTGAATTCAGAATTTAAATGTACGAAACAATCATTTTTCATCCAGACCTCATTTGCAAGTAGTCTACAGTGAGAACTTATGACAACTTACGTGATCAAACCCTAGAGATTTTGCAGGTTGTAGTTCCCCCTACCTAGTGCAGCAGAATTGCCCACTGTTGCATTATGATATTTCAAATGCTGATTATCAGTGGAATGATTGATGATTGCTTTTAGGAAATGGCACCTGGTACCTGGATTTCCAAAGACCAGATGCCGGTGAACTGAGTTTTCTCTGAACTTTGACTCTAAAAAATTGATGAGTATTTGCAGTACTACAGGCAGCCCAAGCACTGGTCAGTGATCCTGGTCATTCTGCTTTTTGGATGTAAGGCACTATGAAGAGAGAGAGAAACTGCCCATCCCATTGGTCTCCTCAGCCTTGCAGGGGATGAGAAATACATTGAGTAGATATATTTTCCTTTTATCTATATTACTGAAAATAAGGACTTACAGTCCTTTGCCTTCCCCACCTGTGAAAGTTATCGATGTTCTTCGTGTTTCACTGCTGCAGTCCTAAACATTGGGTTATCCGTGCTGTGGTAGCCCTCAGTTGGTCCGAATACCAGAGTCAAGATTTTGTGCGTCGGCTACTGTCACTTGTTGGCTGACGTCAGGTCATCCGAGCTATAAAGGAGAGCAAGCAACCCCATTACCTGAGTCTTGCTGTGGAGCCCATAGCATTAACAATTTCCCATTTATGCCTGCCTCCACCACACCAAAAGCTAAGAGGAAGACTATCTCTTTGCAGAGAAAATTGGAACTCCATAACAAAAGATCAATGGGTCTTAAAAACGAGAATTACCACCTCCAAGAGGGTACACAGGCCTACCTCCAAACCAGTGGGCAGAAGCACTAAAACAAGTGCAAAACCTTAATAGCTCTATGGGCAGTAGATCCTGCACCTCCAGAACAAGTTGCAAAAGGATTCTATTCCAGACCATTCCTTCTTTCCCAGGAAAGAGGGGACTTGGTGTCCCATCCTGGACCTATCCTTTCTCAATACCTTCCTGGTAATCCCAAAATTCATAATGCTTACTTTACAACAGCTTCTACCAATGCTGCCAAACAAACCTTGGATGGTCACATTAGACCTAAAGGATGCTTACCTGCACATCCCAACAAGGGAATCATGCAGAAAGTTCCTGCACTTCAGAGCAGGATCACTACACTTTCAATTCTCTGCTTTACCCTTTGGCTTATGTACTACTCCCAGGGTACTCACCAAATGTCTAGCTCCTGCCATTGCCTTTTGCAGGCAAAACAATGTACAGATTTACCCTTACCTGGGCGACTGTCTCATCCAGGCAGACTGCAAGGAACTGCTCCTGCAGCACCTCACATTTGTAACTCTCTGGGGTTCGCTATCAACGAAAGGAAATCAAAACAGACACCTACCAGAAAACCATATTTCTGGGAGCCTTACTGGACACAACAGCAAATGGCCTTTCTGTCCCCAGAAAAACAAAGTTTCCTACCAAAATACTTCACTACTCTGGCCTCCCAAACCCAGCTTTCTGCCAGGAAGTTCCTACAAGCTCTAGGGTACATGGCCTCATGCATCCTCCTGGTACCTCTGGCCAGACTACACATGAGGAAAATTCAATAGGACCTAAAGAACCTATGGTGTCAACACTCACAATCTCTGGACACCTCACTGCCTGTGATCCCCTGCATAAGATCAGAGTTCCTCTGGTGGGCCCAGGCCTGTGCTCTGAACAAGGGACTTCCATTCACCCTCCGTCAATCAGACCAGACCATAACTACAGATGCTTCGGATATAGCCTGGGGCACCGACCTAGAAGGCAGATGCACCCAAGGTCTCTGGGATGCACAAATACTACTCTTGCACATCAACCAAAAGGAAATGATAGCAGTGCAAAACGCTCTGGTATCCTTCAAACCCTACCTCAAACCAGGGGTTCTTCTCATAAAAACAGACAACACCACAGTCATGTGGTACATCAACAAACAAGGGGGGACTCGATCTTACACCCTGTGGAGACTAGCCATGAACATGTGGCTATCAGCCTCATCCATGAGATTACATCTTATAGCCCAGTAGCTACTGGGCATCAAAAACACCCTGGCAGACCACCTGAGCAGGAACCTGTTGGACTCACACAAATGGCAAATCCACATAGATAATTTTCTGCAAATTGTCCACACATGAGGGACCCCCTCAGGTGGACCTCTGTGCCACTCATTTAAATCACCAAGTATAGAAATTCTGCACCAGGGAGTACCATCACCTGTCCTGGAAGGTCGATGCCCTGACCTTCCCTTGGAATACCCTCTTTGTGTTTGCATTCCCATCTCTGCCTCTCATTCTAAAAGTATTAATCAAGTTAAGGGAGGAAAAACCAAGAGTAATACTCTTTGCCCCAGATTGGCCCAGACAGCATTGGTACCCACTGCTGCCCAGCGTATCTCACCAGCCCCCCCCCCCCCGGCAGCTACCTCTGATGTCTCACCTGCTATCCGGGGGGGGGGGGGCAATGCTGCACCCAGACCTTCAGGCACTCAAGCTGTCAGCATGGCTTATTCTGCCAAAACCAACAAGGAATCCATGCTAAGCAAGCAAGTCCTTGACATCATCACAGAAGCCAGAAGGCCCAGCACCAGAAAATCTTACGCTGGAAAATGGAAAAGATTCTGCTCCTGGAGCCAGTCCAAGGGGGCAGACATACATCTGTCCTCCATTCCTCTTTTTCTAGATTATCTTGCTGAGCTTCTTAATAAGGGTCTTTCATTCTCCTCCATAAAGATCCATGCCTCTGCCATCTCAGCACACTTTGATACAGAACAGCCATTGTTCTCCCGCCCTCTTATCAAACAATTCCGTAGAGGAGACACTAATATCAGGCCTTCGAGAAGACAGCCCACCCCAGCCTGGGACCTGAACTATGTTTTAGAAAAGCTTACACTGCCTCCCTTCGAGCCTGCAGCATCCTCAGAACTAAAGATACTAAAGTACCTCTATTGGAAGACTGCCTTTTTCCTGGCTATTACTTCAGCCAGGAAAGTGTCAGAGCTTCAAGTCTTAATGGCCATTGAACCATTTATCATCTTGTTATGATTATTCAATTTACATATTTAATTGCAGTAGTACAAAAGGATGGTGTCAATACATTTTGTTTGTACTCTGAAGAAACCCGTTTATCTGTAGCGGGTGAAAGCGCTCAGTATTTGATGTAAAGTCAGTATTTTATGTAAAGTCGTTGGTTATTTGTTTTTACTTTTTCGTGTTTTAGTGTGGACAATAAAGCCTCTGGATTTCTAGGATATCTCACCTTGATTTACCATTGTTTGTTCCGTTCGTATATCACATTTATCATCTTCCATGCAGACAGGGTCTCCCTGAGAACCAATCCCTCCTTCATGCCAAAGGTGGTTTCGGATGTTCCCCTCAACCAGGCAGTTCACCTGCCCACCTTCTTTCCTAACCCTCAGAACAAGGGGGAAAGGATACCGCATTCTTTGGATGTGCACAGGCAACTCAGATTTTATCTGGATCATACAAAGACATTCAGGAAAACTGACCAGCTCTTGGTTAGCTTTATAACAGGTGCACAGGGGAAACCAATATCCAAACAGACCATTTCTAAATGGATAGCACACTGCATCCAGTTTTTCTACTTCTTGCATAGAAAACCCCTCCCTAGGTTCATCAGAACCCATTCCACTAGGGCAACCTCTACTTCTACAGCATTCCTAAGAGGGGTACCCACCAGCGACATCCTTGAAGCTGCCACATGGACTTCACTCTACACTTTTACCAAACATTACCATCTGAACCTATTCTCAAAATCTAGGGTTGGGTTTGCCTCTGAATTTCTGCAAGGCATGCTCACCTAATCTTACGTTTCTGTTAACCTTCCACCCTTCTCCTCAGCTTTGGGAATCTTCCTAATTGTTAGGACTGCAGCAGTGAAACATGAAGAACATAGTACAGTTGTGTACAGTCACCATAAATGTAGATGTTCGAGTGTGTTCACTGCTGCAGTCATGGTTTCCCTCCGTCCTTCCCCCTGATATCTGCTTTCCTTAGAGAGGCACATATTTCTGTGGGGGTCGCTGACCCCAGGACTACTAATAATTATTAAAATTGGACATCTTTGGTTGGTTAAGGCAAGAAAAACTGAGGTAATGGCATCATCTGTTCTCCTTTATAGCTCGGACGACCTGATGTCAGCCAGCAAATGACAGCAGCCGATGCACAAAACCTTGACCCTGGTATTCGGACCGACTGAGGGCTACCACAGCATGAATACCCCAATGGTTAGGACTGCAGCAGTGAACACACTCGAACATCAACATTTATGGTGAGTGTACACAACTGTACTTTTTGTGGACACTTAAATTCATGAAAAAACATTTAATTGGCGACTGGAGGAGATATCTCCTAAAATATAGATGTGAAGACGTTTTTGGGTATTCAGTAGCCTAGGTGGTCTGCTGTGCCCAGTGTAATTGATTCCTTGAAGATGTATTTAAAAATGTTTCTTTGAAACCAGAGTCCCTGTCCTCAAAATCTTAAGATTTCACCAAGTGCAGGAAAATATCAGTATTTATGTAACATGTAATTGTACATTCAGCTGTAATATCCCTGGAAGCACATGGGGTTTAAACTGTGCCAGGTCTTAATGCTCTATTCAGTGATATAGAGAGTAGAATTTTTAGTAGATTTGACAAAAAGGTTTTCACTTCCACCATTTTAAGCGTAAAAGCCTTTGAGTATCAAAAACTTGTTGCAACAGTAGGAGAACATAATCAGATGCACTGAACAAGCTCAGGGCATTTCTGATGTCTTCCTTAAGGGAAAAAAAGGTATGATTGATGAATGTAGTACTCCATGTATAGTGCCATTCTACTGAGAGAAGCCCTTGTTTTATTCCAAAAGAGGCAAAATCAGAGACGCTATAACTGATATGCTATAATGGATCTACTTTTAAATCCCACTGAGTGCGTACTTAGGGTGCTGCTATTGAAATGGTAGTTAGCAGGCACATTGCTCTTACCAGAAGAGATGAGAATACATTTTTTTGCATTGAGTTTAAGGCCATGACTTTGGTACCAATCATTTGTTTGTGTAAGACCCTCTTGTAGGATGTTGACATCATTTGGAGATTCTATGACCGCTCTCAGTTTGCAGTCATCAGCAAACTTTGTCACCCACAGACCTTTAGGCTTTGCTTGTACTTCAGAGAAATAGATTCCAAACAGTAGAAGTCCTAGGACTAATCCCTGTGGAACACTACTGGTTGCAGGTCTTCTGTTGGAGGTGGTTTCTCCAATTTTAACTATATGTGTTCTGTCAGTGAGCTAGTTAGCGACCCATCTAACAATATAAGGGTTGATACCTAGCTGGGTGAGTTTGTCAGTGATGCCTAAGTGGGGGATAGTGTCAAATGTCTTGGCTAAGTCTAGGTAGGCTGTACGCACAGATTTCCTCTTGTCCAGGGCCTTGGTGACTGTCTCAAAGAAGTCCACCAGGTTTAACAGGCATGATATCCCTTTGACAAATCCAAACTGAGTAGGGTCAAGTGTTTGGCGGTTACCTAAGGCAACACCAGGCTAGACAAGGGAAATGTCACGGTAAGTTGCTTGTCAAGTGCTAGAATCCGCCATATCACTCACGCACTCAAGTCTCTCAACAACAGGTACTGTTTTAACTCCGTCATAGCCCATGTTGGTGTGAATGACTTGAGACGTACTTCTCTGGACTATATGAAGAGAGACATGGTTGAGCTCACTGAATGTGTGTCCCAGGCAAGTATGTCCGTAGTCTTAAGCAGCATCCTACCATCACCCAGAATGATGCCTCAGTACAAACAGAAAATGATTGACTTTAACAGTTGGCTTAGTTTCTGGTGTCATTCCAAGGGGATCCAGTACCCGACAAGCCTGGGAGGGACATGATTGACAGACCACAATGCTTTGCCAGAGATGGCCTTCATCTGTCCCCCCCTGGGCTTCAGGCTTCTGGCAAAGGCTCTTGCCTCCCCCATAGTGCCCTTTTTAGGCAAAGCCATGAAGACAAAATTACCAATGTGAAAAATTCTTCTAAACGAAATTTAAAGGTCATGCTGTTAAACACTAGGAGTCTTAACATGAAACTCCACTCATTGCAAGCATTCCTCGCCCTGGAAGATGCTGACATTTGTGCAGTCACTAAAACCTGGTTCAAAGCTGCGGAGAGCACCCCAGCCTTATGAGGTTACTTGTCCTGCCATACTTTCGGAACCCAAACAGGGGCTACAAAGCCAAAGGTGGAGTTTCAGTATTTATCAAAGATATGCACACCTCCAGGCTGGTCAAACAGTATGATCCACAGGGGACACTCCAGGTGCAGTTAACTATTGTCAAAATACCTATTCAAATCATAGCTAGCTACAGACCCCCATGACTCAAGACCACCACTCCACCTATCTGGACTTACTTGAATCCATCAAGATTCAACCCACTGCCCTGATCCTGGGTGACTTTAACTACCCAACCATAGAGTGAAAGACCTATTCTAGCTCAAACATGAATGCCCAGAGATTCCTTGACTTCATCAATGGCAATGCATTGGATCAGCTTGTCGACACCCCGACAAGAGGTGAAAATGTCCTGGACCTGGTACTAACCAACATGAGTAGCCACTGTAGCACCCATACAGTTTCATCCTCCTTGGTAAGATCCAAACATAAAGCAATCACTTTCGAAGTCACCATCTCCCCTGACCCCCCCACCCTTGCCGGGGTTGAAAAAAAAACTTTTCCAAAGCTGACTGCAACCTCCTGAGAACAGGTATAAGCAGCTTTACACCCATCATCCCTTCATTTGAATTAAGCACTAATGTCCAAGCCTACACCAAAAAACTATATGAACACCTATGTAGCTGCATGGACTCAGCAATACCTGACAGGACCAAATCATCTTCCTCAAGGAAGAGTAAACCTGTCTTGTGGACAGAAGCAATAAACAGACTCTATAATAAATGGAAAAAATTGCTCTCCAGGACCAAGAAGGAGCATGTACCAATTTGGAAGCAATCTTTTCCTTTGTCTGAAGAAGCAAATAAGGTCACTGGTGAAATCCTGGAAGGCTAACTTCGAGTCCAAATTGGCCGCATCCACTAAGAACAATCACAAGGTCTTCTTCGCATACATCCACAATCTCAAAAGTAACTCCCAAATCTGTTTTGAATTGGTGGTCAAGAATACAACATACACAAATGCCATAGATATAGCCAACCTGCTGGCAGACAAGTTCAGTGAAAACCTCACCCCCCCCCGTCCCCCCATCAGTAAAACCAAGACATCTCCAGCACCTGCCCCCCTCCCCTCATCACCAGGGAACAGGTTATTAATGCCCTCTCAAAGGCAAAAAGTATAATCTCCATGGAACCCAGCAACATCCGTGGCTGTGTCCTACATGACCTCAAGCAAGAGCTCTCAGCACCACTAGGCACCCTATTCAACTAAAGTCTGTAAATCTGCTTCATCCCAGCAGAATGGAGGACAGCCACTGTCATCCCTCTGCACAAAGGTGGATCTTCCACCGACCCAGACAGTTATAGGCCCATCAGCCTAACTAGTCAGATCTGCAAGGCCATGGAACACATTGTCGTGGACCTTATAAACAAGGACATTGGCAACCTCCAGACAGTTGATCCCACACAGTTTGGTTTTGTTAAAGGGAGATCATGCTTGTTAAACTTGGTTGCCTTCTTCGAAACAGTTACCAGAGCCATGGATGAGGGCAAGACAGTGCACACCACCTACCTTATCCTATCCAAAGCCTTTGACACTATTCCCCACTCGGTCATAATAGATAAACTCTCCCAGCTAGGTATCAACCCATATGTTACAAGATGGGTAGCTAACTGGCTCACTGATAGAACCCACGCAGTCAAAATAGGGTAAGCCACCTCTAGTAGTAGACCCATAACAAGCGGCATACCCCAAGGATCAGTCTTGAGGCCTCTATTGTTTGGGATATACTTTTTAGGTGCAAGCCAAAACCAGTGGTCTGTGGCTGACCAAGTTTGCAGATGACTGCAAGCTGGGCACTGCTTTAAATTCCCCTAGTGTTGTGAACATCCTCCAAGAGGGCCTTAACCAAACTAATGACTGGTGCCAGAAGCATGGCCTCAAACTGAATGCCAAGAAATCCATCATTATCCCCTTTGGGGAAAATGGTGTCCCCACTAATTATCACATTAATAACAATGTACTAAGCATGCAGTCAGTCGTAAGGGACTTGGGCACCCAGGTTGATAGCAACCTGACTTTTGACCACCATGTTGCCTCCGTTGTATGTAAGGCATTCTACATGGCCCACCTCATAAGTAAGGGTATTTCATCCAGGAACAAGGATGTCATAACATCCCTGTACTCCTCCCTTATCAGACCCTTTATCGAGTACAGTGCCCCCTTCGGCATGTACCTTGCCAAGCACGTGCAGCAGTTGGAGAGACCACAGAGGTTCCTGACCAGGAAAATCCAGGGTCTCAAACACATGTCCTATAAAGATAGGCTAAAATCCCTGTCCCTCTACTCAAGTTTCGTACAGACTGCTCAGAGGTGACCTGTGTTTGGCATACAAGGCCATCTCAGACTCAGACTTGGAGTTGGTGCGTATCTGTAAGACAAACTCCACTCGTGCAAACCCACACACAAGGTCTCAACCTGGTCTATGACATTAATAGAACTTGTTGGCAGGATAAGTGTCTCTCCCAATGACTCACCCATCTGTGGAATAGACTTCTTTTCCATGTCAAGCAGAGTACCCCCACTAGCCCACTTTAAGAGGAACTTGGACGACTGGATGGGAAACAGAAAATATACCCCTGGGATCCCACCTTTGTCCCTGCTGGACAGGGAAAACAGGTGCTGACTTTGTGGAAACATGGGTGAAATTCTTGGCTAGGCTTATAAGGGCCTCTGGGCCAATAGCCTAGTATTGTCTTATGAACCTATGTCTTTGTTGATAAGGTCCATGATGATTCGTTTCATGGCCTTGTAGATAAGACTAGTCAGGCTAATAGGTCTGTAGTTCCTGGGGTCAGTGGAGCACCACCTTTGTGCAAGGGGATAACAGTGTCTGTTTTCCATTCAGCTGAAATGAAGCCAGTGCTTAAACTATGATTGAAAAGAGTACCCAATGGTGTTGCTAATTTTTGTTGGAGTCCATGTAGGACACAGGCTGGGATGTTATCAGGTCCCATAGATACTATGTTTTGGCCTTAGAGAGGGTATTTATGATCTGCTGTTTAGAGGTACAAGGTAGGGGACAGGTGTTAGGGATGTCATGGCATACATGTGGTGGGGAAAGGAGAGTGAAGTTTTCACAGAACCTGTCCGCTAACAAGTTAGCTATGTTCACAGGCTCAGTATATGTGGTATCGTTAACTACCAGTTTATCACAAATCTGGGCTTTTCCTTTTAGGTTTCGGATGTAACTAAAGAACTGCCAGTATGGGACTGCTGCATATCCGCAAGTCAAACGCCACTCAAGTAACCCACACATGCGGCCTAAACCTGGTCTGTGACATCAATAGGACTTGCAGGCAGGACAGATTTGTGTTCCAGAGACTCCCCCATCTATGGAATAGACTCCCTCTACACATCGCATCGGGCAGAGTACCTCTTTACCCCTTTTTAAGCGTAACCTGAATAACTGGATGGGAAATAGAAAGTACATCCCTGGGATTCCACCCGTGTCCCTGCTGGACAGGGGTATCGAGTGCTGATTTGTCTGTGCATGGGCATACTCTTGGCTAGGCTTATAAGGGCCTCATGGCCAATAGCCTAGTAACTTCCTGATCCTATGGTTGTCCTTAGTTGAGGAAGATAATTTGGATTCTTAGTTTGTTTTGGAGGACTACACAAGAAGTCTTGTTTTCTTGGTTAAGCTGAGGATGGAGTGTTTCCAGTTTAGGGCTCACTTCCTCTTACTTTTATACAGCAGTCCCTTCCTGTTATTGTAAAGCCTATTAATGGCAATTATCCACAGGAAGGTTTGCTCTTCCTTAAGGAGCTTGTTTTGATCCTATCAGGTACAGCCAAGTCAATGCAGTTATACAGGAGTTTGTATAAAGCATTGGTGTAGAACTCTGCATAGTTGCCATTTCCATCTGAGGGGAGAGGTGCAGTGACGCTATTTATACCATCCCGTAAGAGGTTATAATCTGCTTTGGAGAAGTTTTTCAGTTTTGCTGCTGCTAGGTGGGATCAGGTGTAATAGTTACTTCGAATGACACTGATTTGTGGTCAGAACTCACCAGGGAAGACCTCACAGTGGGGATGCTACAGTGATCCCCCATACTGGTAAGCACCAAATTCAGGATGTTGGCACCCCTTGTGGAGGTGTCACCCAACTGCTCCAGGGCATTGGAGTTAACAAAGTTGAGGAACCTTTGAGCAAGTGAGTTTGAGCATGAGTAATTTACCCTGTCAATGGATGGGTAGTTAGTCTCCAAAAACATGGTGTTCAGATGTATCTTGATAGACTCAAGTAGATCCAAATAGGCAGAGTGGGTTTCATGATTCATGGAGGTGGTTCTGTAGCTGGCAATTACTTGAATAGGTGTCCTACCAGCAGTTAATTGCACCTAAAGTATCTCCAGAGAATTATACTGTTTAACCAATCTGGAGGTGTATTTATCTTTAATGAATATTGATACGCCTTCAGTTTGTGGTCTAAACGTGTGGAAGGAGGTGTAACCCAGTATGGCTGAGGTGCTCTCCACAGCCTTGAACCAGGTCTCCAAAAATGCACAAATGTCTGTGTGTTCCAAGATGAGGACTGCTTCCAGTGAGTACAGTTTCATGTTAAGACTCCTAACATTGAGCAGCATAACCTTGAGGTTATTTTTAGATGGAGTTTTTACATTGGGAATTTTGTCCTTGAGACACTGCCTAAAAAAGGCACTATGGGGGTGGTAAGAGCCTTAGCCAGTAGCTGAAATCCCAGGGGTGACAGACAAAGACCATCTCTGGCAAAGCCTCAAAGACTGTTGATCATTTCATCCCCGGCTGACAGATACTGGATTCCTTTAGAATGACACCAGAAACTTAAGACAGTTATTGAAGTCAATAATTTTCTGTTTGTATTAAGACATCATCCTAGGTGAAGGTAAAATGATGCTTAAGGCTAGGGACATACCTTCCTCAGACACATAGTCCAAGAGCTCAGTCATGTCTCTTCATGTAGTCCAGAGAGGTACATCTCAAGTCGTTCACACCAACATGAACTATGACAGAGTCCTAACAGTACATGTCATTGAGAGTCTTGAGTGCATGTTTGATATGGCAGATCCTGTCACTTCACTAGATAGTAATGGGCGCTGTGTACTGTTACTACCTTCCACATATTTATCTGGTGTGCTACCAGTATTGCTTTTTATTTTAACTGGAAAGAAACACTGTTGCTTAAGTTCAGGGTGCCAGTTCACAATCTGTTATCAGATGACCAGAGATTGCCTTGCAAGCACTGAGATCAGTTGATCCGAACAGTCAACAAGTTTCAGGTGTTCACTTCACATATGAACAGGTTACTGTGTGAATGGCTGTGGGGAATGGAAGAGCGAGAAGCCATGCTGATTAAATAGCACAAAATCTCACTTTCCAGTGCAATTTTTATCCTTTCTGAAGGGAAACATTAGATTAATTATTTCATTAGTGCATTGGGATAAGTGCCCATTAGGCTGTTGTTTAGAAAGTTTTTTTTTGTTTTTAAACTGTACTCTTAATGTTAAAAAAATGTAAAGTTGAGAGTTACCTCTGCAACTGCATATCTCTCTGTTGCTTGTGATGTGGAAGTAATTTGGCATTTCAGATACTTAACATAGAAGACTGTTTTCCTGATTGCACTGTCTTCACCCTAAAGGATCTCTATTATGATGATGATTGTCTTTTGCCAGAAACCTTAGCAGTCTTCCCAAGGATAGGGTGCCCTTGAAGACTAAGCTTTTACCATCTCATTGAGTTACCAGTATTCTGAATGAAGGAATAATGGCCATATTTACACATTGTGGGCATGCATAGGCAGCCAAGGTATTACATTGTTAGAAAAACAAGAGTTTTAATACAAACAGCTTTTTTGTCAGTGGCCGACAGAAAATGGCAACCAGTTGCTAAACAGATGCTTTTCAGTTGGTTGAAAAATTACACGTATTTCTACCATGACAAGTATGGAAAGACCTTATCAGGACAAGTCAGGGTTTGTTTAAGTTACGTCGGCTGCTATCATGACTGCCTTCTGTAAATATGCCTGTGTCAGGATTATTTGTGAGGCTGCCATCTGAAGATCCATTTAAACATTCATTCTGAACACTATAAAGCACATTAACTACTCATTCCAGGACTAGGATAGTGTTTGTAACTGTAGTGTTGTGGGATATATTGCAGGCCACTCACCCAGGTTCACCATCAGGTACTTCACTGCTTGCTGCTCTCCCATTCATCTCGTAAATGTCCTGTAGTAGTGATAGGAAGATAATATGGTTCTGTAAGGTTATTCATTGTAACTGTAGATAATTAAACAGAAGGCTCATTCCTGCTTTTGAGGGTCTTTAGTCTTCTATCCCTCTGGTGCCATCTGTAGATCAGGAGTCTAAGTAAAGTCTCTGTTTGTATAGTTTTATGTGGCACTGAGTTTATGTGCCCATCTATGTCTGTGTAAGGTTGGCGAAGTACTCCGCATTGGAATGATTTTTTGCTTCTTGTATTCAGTTGCTAAACGTTAGGGATGCAGTATGTTTTTGCCACTGAAACACTTTGTGTGGAGTACCCTTTGATAGACCTAGCCTCCAGATGAAAATACAGAAGCATTTACTGAGCGATACACTCAGTATCTGAATTGCCAGATTACACATGCAACAGACAGATATGCAGTTGCAGAGGTAACTCAATCTCTGTCTAGCTGTCAGTGCCAAAGAAGAACAGAAGGCATTTCATACACTCTTTACAGCCAAAATTCCTGCTTCTGGATTTATGGCCAGGATAGTCATACACCCCTAAGGATGTCTAACTGTTTTCAAGATGAAGCCAAATGACTGTGTTGCCTGCTTCCAGTTTAATCCCATTCATTTGTTGAATGTCCTGCAGCAGTGGGCCTACTGTTTTCCCATCTTTGGTTATAATGGCTACCCTCATACTCCAGCACTTTCAGCAGGCCCGACTGGGAAAAACTGTGCATAATAACAGACTCCTTAGAGTAGATGACTGGAGCTCTGATTATAGCCATGACACCTGGGTTTGGCGCACTCACATGGGTGCTGAACGAGCAACCCAAGTGGCATGAGAGAAAGTAGCGGAGTCTTATCCATGGGGGCAGTACACCACTTTTGTGTTGTATCTGATGGAGGCTATGCATCACAGCAGGCAAGCATTATGAAGGAACAGTACAGGCACAGAGACTTACCAAAGACCTTATATACTGTTACTGGATTTCAGGTTATTTGGAAGTACATACATACCACTCAAGCGGTACTGCAAGTGCTGCTTTGGCAGTGCATCTATGAAGCTGCTATGGGAAGGATGTTAGGGAATACGTGTAACCTCACGCCTCCCACGGGATGATAGACATGACCCCTAGCTTTCACATGAGAGTCAATAGGGATGAGGAACTTGTTGGTCCTGCAATGGGAGGAATAGGAAGGGAAAAAAAATGTAAAGTTATAAAAAAAATGCATTTCATCTTGAAAGAGAAATTAGTATGAACTCAAGGAGACTGAAGTAATAGCCAGATTTGTTCTTGGGGACAACTAGAGAGAGTAAAAAAAGTAGCAGGTTGGAGTGCCCCTGAAAACTGATGAATGAAAAGTACAGTGAATAAAATTTTGATTGAGGTTAAAAACGAAAAAAAAAAAAATTTGTTTGGATGAAGTGGAAAAATGTAAGAATATTGTATATACAGTTCATAATGTTATACTTTTTATCAGTTGGCTTCACTGCTCTTTTACTTTCCCTACAGAATTTCTAGTTTTGCTGTGTAATTCTTTCAGAATACTTTAAATTGTTGCAGGCTTATCTTGTTCTTTTGAAATATGTGGTAGTTTCAGATATAGTTTGTGTTAGATGTATTGATTAAATGGTAAAACGCTTTCATTCCTCACCCTACACTTTAACCTTCTTCTTGACCATTTCTTTCCCTCATCCTAACACAGTAATTCTGTTCCAGCTGTCGTAAAACTGTACTATTAAAACTGAAAACTTTCATTAAAGAATACATGTTACAGTTTTGGCTATTGCAAGTATTTAAGTCTGCAAATCAACTTCTAGGGAATGAGGAACTTTGTATCCGTTAGAAAATAAGCGTCAAAAAAATAACTAACGGAAACTTAAAATGTACATTACTTCACAAGTTAAGAAAATGCATGCACAACAAAGGGGGTGATGCCATCATGTGGGTATTGTTGCATCACCATGCAGGCACTAGGAATCTAATGTATCTTATTTAATTTATTTTTATCCCCTTTGTTTTTCCAGCTGTATGAACATGAACATTTCATTTTAGAAGTAAAGGACCAGTTATGCTCTTCCTTTCCAGTGGAGGCTTGTCTCCTGGAATTTTTCTGCAGTAGTAATCCTAAAAGGTAGCTTGTGCGTTTACAACACATTTAATATTGGGTTTTAATTCTGTGGTTGTGTGTTATTACAAGGGCAGTATTATTTCAGTCTATAGCTATGTGTCAGGGTTTTTGGTGGGGGCAAAAAAGTTTAAAGATCTGACCTAGTGAAAAAAAAGGGCTTGCAATTATTTAAACCCAGGTTCTGAACTCTGTTTCCATACTACAGAATTGTTAATTCTATTATGTGGCATTTCTGAAATCTAATTATCAAAAGAGTGTAGTTTCTGATTCTGAGCTACGTTTTATGATAAGAGATTGGTGCTGTGAATAAATGTCATATGCAGTACTGTGTACATTGATATTTCATGCACAAGATCCCCTGTTAAGCTGTCAGGGCTATACGTAGCTGTAGTATTCCTAGCATGGTCAGTGGCAGACTCCCATCTTTTTCAAGATGGGCAGGATTTTGTTTTTAGTGTACTCATAATGCATATGAGAGCTGAAGGCTTACTGGATTTTTTTTTATTAATAAAGGTTAATTTTGTATATATAATAGGGCGGGTGCAGGGGGAAGGCAAATCCTTGTTGCATATACAGAGCTCTTCTAAAATACTGCTTTTTCACAGTAAGCCTTAACAACTTTGAGTAGAGACAGACACACCCACACCTGCACAGTCCTGCCACTTAGTGGTGGAGAGTACTTGGATCAGCTGCTACCAATGTCTGTTGCATGTATTTATATATTCCGGGTTTTAGAATGCCATACTTAACCTTCTCCATTTAGTCTCTCTTGTTGCTTCTTCGCATTCCATTCTTTAATGTTAATTCATCCTCTTGAAAAATTGCTTTGAGACAGTGCAGTGTGTGGATGAGAAAGGATGTTAGTGTACTGGAAATTACTTGTTTCAGATATCTGTGGTCACAGCACCTGTCTTGGTTTTCTGCAGGTACAAACGTGTACATTTACTGACAAAAATGCATTAATTCTTCTGCTTCACTGGCCTGTTATCAGCTCAGTCTTTTGTTGCAGAATTGCTCATTGGATAGATATTTGTTGTTAGGTTTCTCCTTAGCTGCAGAAGTAGCCTGGCAGTGGATACATGTAGGTAGGTTTATTAAATTGTTCTTCCTGGTCATGAACATTCTTCATTTCAGCACTTTATGCTGACAATACATTTCCAATGAATCGGAGGGTAGAACAGCAGCACATGGTTTGAGAAGGTTCATTACTATTTAGATGAGTTGTGACAAGTCTGACCAGGCAGTAACTGTGAAAACAAGAGAATATTTTAGCAGAGAGAGATAAGGAGTTGTGAATGGGTTGCTAGCTTCACAAATTTTCACAAAAGTTTTGTTTCATGGTGTTTTTGCCATTGTATATTGCATCTGCCTTTGTGGTCACCCAGCTGTCATGTTAAGGATATCAGAAGGTTTGGGTCTGCAGTGTTAAGTAGCAACACTTCTGTGAAAGTCACCACATTTGTGTCTGCTTTCTTCTTCTCAAATTATTACTGTCTTCAATTGAGGGTTTCTGACCCGCCTTCCTAACTAGACAGTGAACTGCTTTTTTTCTTCGACAGCTGTTGCACTCAAAGGTCATTTCTACCAGAATGAAGAGCGCAAGACCCAAAGTACAGCTCAGAGGAACAGCTTAGCAACAGCCTGTGACTTTTGTTTTCATTTTTTAAGGAATCGTTTTATTCAAGCATAATGCTAACACAATAACAGCAGTATGAACAGCAGGCATAAACTGCAAGTTCACTTTGACATTTCCACAAAATTTAAAATTACTATCATTTGATTGTCTAATCAACTTCTCATCTCTTAGTTTAATGACTTAATCTCCAGTTTGCACAATTCTGTCCTTACATTGTGAATTACTTTCGTATATGACATTGTGCATATCTTTATGGCTCCCTGTTGAATCGTCGGCACTCAAAATGCAGTGTGACAAGCTGAAAAAATAAAAAAATACCGAAAACGCAGGAGAAGAGCGAATCTCGAAAAATCACTCTTCTCCTTTAAACTTATTTTTGAAGGGGTCAAGCCACCCACACCTCCCAAAATTATATATATATATATATATATATATATATATATATATATATATATATACCAACTCCAAGATTGTCATACCTCGGAGATAAGAGAATATTCCAAGAAATGTCATGTCAGACTTAGTATATGCAAGTCTGTTCTTTTCACCATTTTGGGAAGCATCATAGAAGGGTCCTGACATTTCATTTGGTTATCGGTCTTTACACTACATGTCCTTTATATTATCATTATTATTTAAAAGCAGTTTGTAAATGCTGTTTCTACAACTTCAACTTGTTTGCTGTCCATCTTCCCCCTTTCCCTTGATAGACCTCAGTTCTCTGTGTTTTATATCTTTCATTCTTACTATTATATGTTTCCTTGTTGGTTTGTCCTTTGATTTCCATTTCCTTGTAATGTCTGTGTTTTTTTTTTTTTTTTGCTACCAACATTAACAAATGTGTCAAGACCATTGTTCTTCTGCATCTTGATCCCAAATTAGTAAACATTTTTTTCAAATGTTAAGAATATTTCTTTTAGATATAGGCAACTAATGTGTCCATCCTCTTATAGACATGGAAAGTATTTATCTATTGATACCTGTTTCAGATAAAGTAGGTAATTCCTCTTTACCCAGTGTAATCGTGAAGTCACTTATGATAAATGGACACAGGATTTATACTCAAGGCTAGAGATAAGGCTTGGGAAAAGTTTCATAAAAACAGAACCCAGTTACCAAAACAAACATTCTTAGAACTGCAAAACAAAGCTAAAAAACTAGTAAAATTAGACAAAACCAAATACTACCACAATATCCAGACAACACACCACAATGCTGGACTGCAGTAAATAATGTACTACTGCCAGGTAAATCAGCTACTCCAACTCCAGCAACAAACAGCAATTCTGATAATATAGCAACCCTATTCAATAAATACGTTATAGAAATTATCCAAGCCCTTGCAAATTCTCAAACCCCCACCAATAACTCTGTCCCTGTCGCCCACAGCAGAACAGCACCAACTCCCAAAATAGCACCAGCCAGCTTACTTTACACCCAGTGTCTGTTGATACCATAAAAAAACTAAAATTAACCATCCTAGCTGCAGACCATCTCCCACCTGACTTTATGCAAATCGCAGCAGAAGCTATAAAGTACCCAGTAGCCATACTCATAAACAGATCAGTATCTGAGAGCTCGATACCTGTTATTTGGAAAAGCTCCCACATTCTTCCTTTACACAAGGGGGGTAATTCCACTGGACTTACTAATTACCGTCCTTTAGCCATCCTATCTCCCATATCTAAAATCCTAGAAAGAGTCGTACATATCCAGCTCATGGACTACTTTCAAGCACATAAACTACTATCAAACACTCAACACAGTTTTTGCCCCTCTCACAGCACTACCACAGCCCTAATGTCTTTTACCAACACAGTGAACCACCATAGAAATAACAGACAATTTGTTTCTACCATATTCTTGGTCTTGTCCAAGGCTTTGGATATGGTTAAACTCATCAGTGTTCTCTCCACCCTAAATCTTAGTAACTCCCCTCTCTAGCACCTGGTTCCAGAGCTACTTAGCAGGATGACAGTGGGCCGTCCAGTGGCAACACCACCTTTCCCTTCTCCTCCCAGTTGCCTTAGGGGTTTCTGCAAGGCTCCATCCTTGGGCCTGTACTATTTTCTGTCTTCACCAACCAGCTCCTCTCCTCCACGCTTCATGCCTCAGTGGTTCAATATGCAGAATACTCAACCCTAATATGCTCAGCTGCCACCATACAAGACTTCCACATCATAACCTATGATTCCTTTCTATCTGTAGAAACATGTCTCACCAACTCCCAGCTCATTCTAAATCCTAACAAAACTAAGCTCCTTCTCTTCTGTCCAGCAAGATCCCTCCCCATCTTCCCTGTCCTTCAACATCCCATCCAAAAATGAAACAATATCACCCCCATAACTCACACTAAACTGCTAGGCGTAGAAATTGACAGTAACTTGAAATTTGATATTCGCATAGCTCAAACTATTAAGAAGGTCCCCAGGAAACTAGGTCTTCTATGCAGAAACAAACAATTTCTAACAAGAAACACCAAAGCTACTATTGCTCTCGCACATCTCTCGTCAGTCCTCATATGCTTCCACAATACTAACTAACCTCCGCAAAACTGATGTAAACAAACTGGAATCTTGTTGCAATAAATTGCCAAGTTTGCCACTGAAGCTGTATAGAGGTCACATCACTGTACATCTCTCAAACAACTAAAATGAACAGAACTTCCTCATTTGCTACACTTCAATCAGTTGACCTTTGCCTATAAAATACTGCATCAACTAGATAAAGCACCTGAAGTAAAAAACACAAAACTTCCACCAAAGCTTTAGAACTCAGGTGTCCTGCACAAAACAGATCCAGAATAAAAAGCAAAACACCAGGACTTGGAGATGACTGCAAAATCCAGTATAAAAATCTTTATTCGACACAAGCGCTTTCGTGGGTCACCCCACTTCTTCAGATGTCTAATACATTTTAAAAACAGCTCTTGGTTTAAATATACACCCTGTTGGGACACATGATTAAAACCAACCAATACATTGTTCTAATGTGAACAAGTACTTTCAGTTTAAAACAACATTCACAAGGTACATGCCATTAACTGGACTAGAAGTCTGAAACGTATATAAACACTTCTGAAAACCTATTTATAAAATATCTAAATTATAATTCAAAATTGCATAACATATCACTGTACAATCACAAGCACAGAATATATCTGCACATATTTACATTTTCCACTTGTGTTCTCCAAAACACATACAAGCCTGTAACAAAAAGTCAGTAATTAGTTATACAAATAATTCCACATCACATCTTAACTAAAGAGCTGCCTAGACTTTTAACTTAGGACGCAGGGGTATATATTCATTTAATCCATGTCCTCGATCAGCCCTTAGTCTTACTATCCACTTAGCTTCAAGCTCTTCAGTGATGTTCCGTAGGTCCCCCCCTTTATACTCTCATATGTTCTCCCTATAACCAAAAATTTAAAGACATGTTCCATATCATTATTTATAGTGTGTTTAGCCAAAGCATTCACTTTGTTCTTTTTGTAAATAGCATAAATGTGTTCACGTATTCTTTCCTTCAGAGATCTGTCTGTCTTCCCTACATAGAAACTACGGCACACTATGCAATGGGCCAAATAGACTAGTTGCTCTGTTTCCCAGGTAGCATTGATGTCAAACTCATGTGTTTAACTGGTCCTGATGTTCAACCTTAGAAGTACTGTCTGTATACTTGCAGAAATTACATCTGCCACATTTTTTGTACCTTTTTCTATAGCTGACCTTGTAGGGCCATGCTTCCTATCATTAACCTTAGGTTGACATAACTGTCTCTTCAAAGATTCATAGTTCTTCAGTGAATACTTGGGTTTCACATCTATTAAACTGCTGATGCTCTTATCTTGTCTCAATACATTCCAGTGTTTCTCTATCACATTCTTATACATCCATGCATCTTTAGAGTGATAGAATGATATTCTAGTTTGTTTCTTTTCTCTAATATTATCTGAATATATCTCGCCTTCATTCTTGCTGTTTGGGTTCGGAGCAGATTCTCGGCTCCGACTCTGCTGTATACTATAGCTCGAGAGCTTTTACTGGCTTGAGGTAAGCCCCTATCCCAGCATGCCTAGCTGTACCCAGATCTTGTTTGCAGTGTCGAGATTGTGGATACTGGCTCAGGCTAAGTGTTTTTTGTCTTATTATATTTTTGATCAAAAATTTCTAGTTTAGCTTATCTAATTTAACGGTAGTTGTCCTTCGTATTTCTGTTTATCCCTATCCCATCTGAGTGACTTGATTTTGTGTAGTTTAATCGTTTTTTCTCTCTGGCCTTTCCCCCTCTTCCAAACCCGTTTAAATTAGAGGGTTTTTCTTCCCTTTCCTGTAACTTTAAGGAGGTGCTGTTTAAGTTAGAGGCTCTCCTTAGGTGGGAAGTTCGCTGTTTAACTTAGAGGCTCTTCCCCCTTCTCTGTTTTTCCCTGTTAAAAAAAAAAAAAAAAAAAGGATATTTTTGTCTGTTATTGCCTAGTTTTTTCTCTTTGTTTAGCTTACTTAGTGCTTAATAGTGTTATTGTTTTCTTAGTAGTAGTCTATAGCCTTAGACATAGTGCTGTTCTCTGTTATGTCCAAGGATACTGCCAAGGATTTGAAACCTTTGGGTTTCAAAAAGTGAGACTCGTGCAGCCAAAAATGTCCCTTATGGATGGGCGCACAAGTTGCGTATATTGTTTAGGACCTGTTCACCAGCAGGACTCGTGCTCTATCTGCCATGCCTTTAGTTCACAAATTCTGCAAGAGAGAAGAAACAAGTTAATCTTGAGAGGTTTACTGAAGAGCCCCTTTGATGCTGCCATGGAGGGGACTCAGCCAGCTAAAAAATCAGACAAAGTCAAGCCTTCATCCTCTAAGGACAATGGCAAACCACAAACTAAGTTGGACCCGATTTTGGCTCCGACAAGACATCTTTACCTATGGCTCCATCTGTGTTTTCGGAGCCAGTAAAGTCCCATAAGCATTCCAGGTCTCCTGCCTTGGAACCGGTGCGGTCTGCTCCACAGTCTCCATTGTTACAATCTGTGGTGGGCAGTTACCAGTCTTCAACCCATTCCTCTCGGTCATCCAGGAGCCTCTTGGATGATGATGTGGGACACCAGCATTAGCCAAAATACTTTCTGGCCCATCCCAGACAGAAATGGTGCCGACAGCCCAAACAACATCTGTCTCGATTCCTCCTCCATCTCCTCTGAGTTCAGAGCTGGATTGTATGGAAGTTGTAGTGGTGGAATCGTCAGTTCCAGTAACCTCTGTCATTGTAAGAACCACAAACCAATAAAAGTACAAAGGATCCAACATAGTAGGCTAATAATACGAAAAAGACCAGTAAACAAGCCTAGGGACACCACTACGCACAAATGCAAGTAAAAGCTTTTTTCTGCTACATCATAATCAATTAAAACAATCAATCAATTAATTGCAGTTAAAATTTAAAAGCATGACTTAAATATGACTTTATATATATACATTTATATATTTTTATACATATATACATTTACTATTTAAATATATTTAATAATAATTATTTCTAACATAAGTAGCAGTGTTTATTTTAAACTGTGTTTATTTAAATATTATTTTTTTATTTAATTGATAAGAATAGGTTAGCTTAGTGGGGTTTAGCTTTACCTTTTCTGGTTATTTTTTAAGTCATGCTTTTAAATTTTAACTGCAATTAATTGATTGATTGTTTTAATTGATTGCTAAATGAGGTGTTTGACTACTATATAGGTATTGTGTTATGTTCTGTACATTGTCTGAAGAAGTCTGCGTATGTAGCAGACGAAAAGCGCTTTACTTGCATTAAAGTTCAGTGGTGTCCTGTGGCTTGTTTACTGGTCTTTTTGCGAATATTAGCCTTACTGCTTTGGATCCTTTGTACTTTTCTTGGTTTGTGGTTCTTACAACGACAGTAGTTTATGGCATCTGGATCCGTTAGTAGTGAGGGCTTTTCGCCTAATACCACACCTGTGCTTCTCAGGAGCTGTAATAGTGCTGTTTCTGCAGCACCAGCTGCTATTATCATGGCCGAACAGGACTGTTTGTTTGACTCTCTTTTTAAAAGAATGGACTCGCTTTGTGCGAGGTTAGATAAGTTGGATTCCCAGCAACAGGATATGAGAAATCTTATTTTACCGTTGTCTGGCAATTCGAGAATTAGTGTAGCTAACCCCACGACAGCTGATCTTACACCAGCGTGTGATGTGAATGCACTACCAGTTCAGCAGAACGCGCACAAGATTAAAGAAAGGAGTGTTTTGTTTCCTTTGGTCAGCAACGCTGATACATGTTTGGAGCCAGTAGCGAACAGTATTCCTACCCCTAACAACCAGGGCGAAACAACAGTTAACCCTACAGTGGAATTACCAGGTGGCATTATTCAGCGGAATTCGGTTGTTTTTCAACAAACGGGACTACCCAATGACCAAACCGAACGGGATTCTTTCAACGGGCTACCTGTACTTGTGAATTGGCTTTCGGAAGGCTTTGCACTTTCGAGGCATGGAAATTCTGAAAACTGTGGGCGGAAGTCAAACCAAGTAGGATGCCAAGAGGTAAATAGTTCTATGGATATCTCATCTAAACTTAAACTGTTCGACAAACTGCTTGTTAAACTTAAAAAACGGCAATTAGAAATATCTTATTTTAAAGAATGTCTCGAGTGCAAAGTTATACCTAAGGGATTAAGGCACTACCAATACCCGACGGGTTTGGTCCCGAACTCTGAATTCCATAAGGAACTAATAATGTTATTCGACTGGCAGGGCTTTGATTTGTTGACATTGATGATCAAACATTACACTATTTGGGTCGACCAGTTAATCATTGAAATAACTGAGTTAGATACTACTATTAAACTACATGACGAATTTAATAGGTATAAATTCGAATACAGTCGCTGCCTTAGCAGCATTGATCAATATCTGAGTAAATTAAAATTGAATAAAGTCAAAAAGCTTGACCAGGACTGTAAAGCTTATGAACAAGGGGTAGCTTACCCCCTTCCCGCTTTATCACAAGCTTGGCAACATCCTTATACTAACACAGGTGAATGTATTGTTGACAGTGATGGGGCTCATACTAGTAATTTTGTTAATGATATACCTGTTACTAGTATAAGAGGCTTGGATTCTTTTGTAGTTGACCCCCAAATAGAACCTGCAGTAAGAAGAAGTGAGAGGTTGCAGAATCGGAAGCAACAGTCCAATAAAGGGGCTCCACCCACTTATACTGGTCAACAGCAGGTTTTTCACAATGTCAATCAATTGGGGGCTATTCCCAAGCTACGCAACAATTACCACCATCAGAACAAGGTGAATTTTCAAAGACCCAAACAACAGAGACTTTAAAAGTTACTTCTGTCAGCATTTCCAGCTCTCCCTTAGTGAACATTAATGATGGGAGTATTGTTGTTGATAATGTTGACATTGATTATATTGACCATTTATGTACTGGAAATTTTACTGCCCCTGTTGTGGATATATACAATGTTGCTAGGAATACCGACTTTAATTCAGATTCTTTTAGTGGAGTGGTGAAACTAGTTATTACAACCAATCAAATTGGTGATTTAAATGTTTACAATTTTTTCAACTGTCCCGATCCCAGGAGATTTGGCGGATTTTCTTTCCAAAGGTCAAACATATGTACCCCAGCATAAATTTGATTTAGTAGGTACTATTTTGGACATCAAACTGTATACTCGCAAGCTCAATTTCAATTTGATGTTTGGTTGTACCTCTAATAATAATTTTACTAACAACTTAACTAGGGTATCTAGTACTTTTAACCCTCCACTGCATCCTATAATTCAGTCTTTTGAAAATATGTGTGAACTAGATTTAAGACAGAAGTACATTCCTTTGTTTAATAGTGGAACTGCTAATTCCTGTAAGGAAGAACTAGAACTACTTGATTTTGTTAAGGCAAATAGTTTACGTATTTGTAAACCAGACAAAGGAGGGGGTGTAGTGGTGTTTGATAAGGTCGATTATTTTGACCGAATGCTTGATTTATTAAATAATGATTCTTACACTTTGAGTTCCAGATCTGAAATAAACAAGGCTTACTTTAATATTAAAAATAGCCTAGAAGAAATGTTCATTGAAGGTCGATTAGAACAGGAGCAGTACAATTACTTAACTACACTTATACCCTAGGTTTCCTTGTCTTTTTGGGATCACAAAAATACATAAGGACCTTTCTAATCCACCTATGCATCCACTGGTTGATGGACGTGGATCCCCTACGTATTCATGTGCTAAATTAGTAGATTCTATTTTACAGAAATATTTGAAGCAAGAAGAACAAATATGCAAGGATTCATGGTCATTTTTGGCAAAAATAGGTGAACTGACATTTGATATAAATTGCAACTTTTTGACCATCGATGTCAAAGATTTATATACCTGCATTCCTTTAGAACTAGCTATTGAATGGGTAGGGTTTACCCTTAAGAAAAGACGTGCACCTGCAGTTGAAATATCATTAGTTATGGAATTGTTAGAGTTGATTTTATTCAATAATTACTTTATGTTGGGTGAGAATTTCTATTTACAAAAAATCGGGGTGGCCATGGGTTCGCCTTGTGGGGCCAGTTTGGCCAATATGGTCATGTCTTATTGGGAAAGAGAGTATGTATTTAACAACAACGAACTTATGCAGAAGATCAGGTACTACACATGTTACTTAGACGACATCTTTATTTTGTTGGAGGGAGACGAATCTGATAGTAACATGATTTTAGATTCCTTTAACATTTCTACAGATTTTCTATCCTTTACCTCAAATTTTAGTAAGAGTGCTATAGCCTACTTGGACATTTGGTTGTTCAAAAATGTTGAGTTGAACAAATATGCAGCCAGTATTTATAGAAAGCCAACTCATTCTAACTCGTTCTTGCACTATAGCACCTGCCATCCGAGCTACCAGAAAAGGTCAGTAGTTAAGGGGCAGCTGGTCCGGGCAGCCCGTATGGTGAGTGTAGATGAAGATTTTCACAATGAGTGTAAATTACTCGTTGACATGTTTTTGCATAGAGGGTACCCCCAAACTCTACTTGATAGCTTAGTGAGAGAGGTGACTAATAAAAGACGGAATGGTATGTACCAGCCTATACTTAGGATTAATTCATATGAAGAGTCTATTAATCTTGATACCCCTGATAGTTAGATCTGGACAAGCATCTATATCCAACATTAATGCTAGACTAATTTTAACCTACAGCGTGAACAGTTATCACATTCTTGATGTTATCAAAAAGAATTGGGATATTTTTAGAAGCAATCATGTAGAGTTTAGTAAAGTAGGTAGTAGACCAGAACTAACTTTTAGGAGAGGTAAAAATTTGAAATCTTTATTAGAACAACCTGACGGTAATCCCACACGAACACCTGGTATGTACAAGTGCCAAAATTGCAACCAGTGTAAACGCATTCATGAATCTAATCGATTCATAGTGAACAACCAAAGATTTGAATTGCGTTATAGGTCTACTTGCAACACCCGGATGGTTGTATATTTGGCTCAGTGTCAAAAATGTGCAGGGTTTTATGTGGGTAAGACTGAGCGTAGATTACGTGAGCGAGTTTACGAACATCAATACGCTATTAGCAGGAGAAACAAGAAAATGCTCTAGCTAAGCATATTACTATGTATAAGGACCATTTTTTAAAATTCATTGTGATAGAAAGAGGGGGGCTCCTTTACATTTATTATTAGATGGGTTAGAATTAAGATGGCAGATCAGACTTAATGCTTATGCACTGCCTGGTTTGAATGATGGCTGTTCCATCAGCAGTTTGCTAAAATTGAGAAGTCTGTTGAGATAGGGTATGTCTCCAAAAGTTTCGTGAAGTTCACCACTACTCTTCTTTTCCTTATACACTACCAAGTTTTAACTATATGGTTAATTAGGAAAGTTAGAATACGTAGGCTCCTTGTTGTTTTATTTACATGTACATTTACGTTTATGTTTATTATTATATATATCATTATATATATATATATATATATATATATATATATATATACATTTATATATTTTTTATACATATATACATTTACTATTTAAATATGTTTAATAATTATTTCTAACATAAGTAGCAGTGTTTATTTTAAACTGTGTTTATTTAAATATTTATTTATTTATTTAATTGATAAGAATAGGTTAGCTTAGTGGGGTTTAGCTTTACCTATTCTGGTTATTTTTTAAGTCATGCTTTTAAATTTTAACTGCAATTAATTGATTGATTGTTTTAATTGATTGCTAAATGAGGTGTTTGACTACTATATAGGTATTGTGTTATGTTCTGTACATTGTCTGAAGAAGTCTGCGTATGTAGCAGACGAAAAGCGCTTTACTTGCATTAAAGTTCAGTGGTGTCCTGTGGCTTGTTTACTGGTCTTTTTGCGAATATTAGCCTTACTGCTTTGGATCCTTTGTACAGTTCCAGTAACCTCCTCTGGTCTTTCGGTTCTGACTACCGCTCCGATCTCCTCGGTACCCCCTTCTGTTGAGGGATTTGGGAGCCGACGCTCCCTTGGCTCTGAGGGGAGGAGAAGCATTGGACCTTTGTCCAACCATACTCTCCCTCTTGGAGCTTCGGCACAGGTCTGCTTGGCTCCTACGTCAACCTAGGAGCCATCGCCCTCGGTTCAGAGGAAGTGTTCTACTTCAGAGCCAGAGATTCTTTCAGGTCGGGACCAAGATGCCTTTGAGGCAATGAGGAGCATGCTGTCTGCTGAGACAGCTCCACCCCTGGCTCCATTAGCTCCTTTGCCTTCGGTGCTGGTGTCTGCCTCTGAACCTCCCCTCCGCCCCAACTGTAGGGAACCCATGCTCCAGGATGCCCCATTGGACGATCCCACCTCGCCCGCAACCTCCCCTGAGCATCCCTCGGGAGGTCCCTCAGAAAAGGACTTGTAAGAGGAAGCATGTGGACTCCCCTGAGTCCTTGACATCAGACACAGACTTGTATGACTCAGAAGTGTCCACACGGTCCCCCTTTGAAGATGTCTTTTTTCAAACATCTTAGAAATCTTTAGACAGAGGGGTGACTGGAAGTCCCTTGCCCTTTGTGAAGATTAGTCCGTGTGCTTGGATGCATTCGGTTGTTCCCACCCCTCCACCTCTTCGGTATCTCCTCCTTTCAACCCACTATTGCATGTAGTGAGTTGGAAGGCTTGGAGCTCTCCAGACACCATGGAACCAGTTCCGCGGAGGCCCAATAAATTCATTACAGCCCCTGAAGACAGGTACTTCTTATCTAAAGGTGTTCCCATTGATTCTATGGGGGTGGCAGCAGCCACCAAGAAGGAATTAGCGGAAACTTCTTCATCTGTCCATCCGCCGAATAAAGAGTCTGGTATGATGGACAGATACAGGAAGCGTATGTTTTCTTCAGCGAACTTTACACTCAGGGTGCTGAACTTTTTGTCCTACTTTACAAGGCTTCAAAGAGACCTCCTCAAGGAGTTAGGAGATCCCTTACAGGATCCTACAGCTGCGGGAGCCTCAGACAAGGCGGCTTCTCAGCTTACGACCTTGACTTCAGTGGTTAACTCCTTCATGCGTCTCATTTCTTATGCTGCCGATGGGGCGAGCAGGGTGGCAGGCACAGGGGTAGCTTTACACAGACACTCCTGGATGCGCCTTTGTCATTTTGTGGAGTCCTTCAAGTCTTCCTTCACCAGTGCTCCCTTTGACGGCTCATCCCTGTTCAGGCCGCAGGTAAAAGAGACTCTTATCAGGTGTGAACAGGAAGGCAAAACTCTCTTTGCCATGGGAGTATGTTTTTCTGCTCCATCTAGGCCCTATCCTAAAAGCCAGAAGAGCGGGAAAATGTGGTTCCAGAAATCCCAGGGAGCTTTGCCTGACACACATGGAGAATTTTCCCCCAGGGGCAGAGGGGGGAAATAGCGGCAGACTCCGACCACACGGCAGGGGGGGGGGTCTGCAGAATCAAGGTGACAGAGATACCTTCTCTGGTAGGCCCTTCCAGCGCTCCTGAAGGGTGGCCCGACTGTTCGACTCTGGAGACAGTCAGGGGGAGATTATTCTTGTACCCAAAATCCTGGCAGACAGTCACAGAAGATACATGGGTACTATCCATAATATACGGAGGTTACAATGTCCCCTTCTCCTTACTTCCCCTGTCAAAAAGACAATACTCTATCCCAGATGTTCCACCCAGTTTTTGGGATCAAGCAAACCTAGAGGTTCAAAGGTTGCTAAGAAAAAAAGTCTTCCAGGAAGTCCCCACAGACCAAATCAGTTCCAGAACTTACTCAAGGTTCTTTTTACTACCAAAGAAAACAGGGGACTGGAGATCCATTTTGGATCTCAGCAGGCTGAACAAGTCAATCACGAAAACAAAGTTCCGGATGGTAACACTGCAGTCCATTCTTAATTTTTTGGGAAAGGACAATTGGATGTGCTCAATCGATCTCCAGGATGCATACTACCACATAAAAATGGACAGATGGTCAAGGAGATATCTACGTTTCTGGCTGGGATCCAGTCACTATCAGTTCAGAGCTCTGCCCTTTGGTCTCACCACAGCCCCCAGGGTGTTCACCAAATGCATGGCAGTAGTTACGACTCACCTGAGGCATCAAGGATTCTGGGTGTTTCCATATCTAGATGACTGGCGCCTTACTGCCACCACCGAGCATCAACTAATCAGGGTGAGGGAATACACAAATCTGCTCTTGTTCTCAAATTGGAATCACCATAAACTATGAAAAGTCTGCCTTGCTAATATATTACCTTTATAGGGGCAGATTTAGACACAAGGCCATGATAGCAAAGCTGCGTCAAGTAAGAATATTAACAATCCGTTGCCAAGTTGTCATGCTGTTCAAACAAAAGAGGATTCAAGCAAGATTTGTCCTCAAGGTCCTGGGTTCTATGGTGGTGGCAATCGCTCTGGTCTCTATGGCTCACTTCCACATGAGAATTCTACAGTGGCTTCTTTTTGCACAATGGTCATTCCAGGATTTTACCCATGTCACATCAGATTCTGATCACGGAATCCTGCAAAAGGGATCTGGAGTGGTGGCTTCACTCCCCTATAGTGACAATAGGCCATTTCTACCCCTCCAACTTGTAGCCATAATGACCACGGACGCTTCCCAGATAGGGTGGGGGGGGCATTATCTGGGACAGACTGTTCAAGGGACTTGGCAGGAACATGAGTACCACTTGCACATCAATGTTCTGGAGATGAGAGCAGTGCTCCTGGCGTTGCAAGCACTTCAGGACTGTACCTACAGGGACTATAGCAATTCAGATGGACAATATGTCAGTAGTATGGTACATCAACAAACAGGGTGGAACCAGGTATTACCCCTTGTGTCGAGAGGCTCTACGAGTTTGGCAATGGGCGATGTCTTCCCAACGCTTTCTGGTTGCTGCGCATATCCCAGGGAGATCCAACGTGATAGCGGAAAAGCTCACCTGGGCTATGCTGATGCTCCACGAGTGATCCCTGAAACAGGAAGTTGCGGACTTGATTTTTCACAAATGGGGCCAGCCATGCTGCAATCTGTTTACCACCCCCCTCAACAACAAATGCAACAGCTACTTTGCCCTAGTCCCGCCACCAAGACAGTCACCCAGGGATGCACTTGTTCACGATTGGCCCCTGGGACTGCTTTACGCCTTTCCACCTTTTCCCCTGATCCCCAAAGGTTCTTCAGAAAGCAAAGTCATCGGGTTTCAAGTTAACCCTCATTGCCCCTTACTGGCCTCATCAGATATGGTTTTCATTCCTTTGGCCTCCCTGCAGGGAGAACCTTGGATCCTGGACCCAGTGCCAGATCTTTTGAGGCATCAGTCAGTCTTAGATGCTCTGATTCTTCTTCCCTTTGAACCATCTGCTGCTTGTCCGCTCAAATTTCTGACTTGGAAGACCCTTTTCTTGGTTGCAATTACTTCATCTAGAAGGGTTTCAGAATTACAGACCTTACCTGTTTGCCACCGTACTTGATTTTCCATAAAGATAGGGTTTCTCTCAGAACCAACCCCTTCTCAGTTACATTTCTATTTACACAGGGCCAAGGACTTTAGAAAATCTGACCAATTGTTCATATCATTTGTGGACAATAAAAGAGGTTGTGTGGTCTCAAAGGTTACTTCATCAAAGTTGCTTTCAGACACTATAAAACATGTCTACGAGTTGCGTAAACAAAAACTTCCAGGGAAAAGTAAAGGGCACTCAACAAGGACCTTGTCTACCTCTATTGCCTTTCAAGCCAGATCGCCTTTGGATTCGATCTGTGCAGCAGCTACATGGGCTAATCCTCATACCTTTATCACTCATTACAAAGTAGATGTGGCCTCCCAGAACAGGGCATCCTTTGGTTCCACAGTCCTGAAGAGTTGTTTCCAGTGAGCCACCCAAAAATTAGGTGCTGGGGACACCGTCCCAAACAGCAAGAATGAAGGTGACGTATGGACAACATAACATAAAGAAATTATGTACTCACCATAACGTTCCATGTTTGTTGTCCTTGATCTTGCCTTCCTTCTTGCATCCCACCCTCCTTCCCCCTTCCTGGAGGATCGAGAGGAATCCCTTCTTCTATTGGTTATACTGGCTGGGTTTCCTTTATACCATACCATATGGTTAGTCTCAGTCTACTACTATTACTATTGTGGTGGGGTCACCTTTATATGTAGGTGTCATCGGATATGTAAAGTAGACTATATCTATTGTCTATTTATCTGGTCTAGTGTGGGGTTATCACAAACGAGATCTGGGCAACTACCGCTAGGCATGCTGGGATAGAGGCTAGCATCGAGCCAGTAAAAACTCTCGAGCTATAGTGTACGGCCAAGTCAGAGCCGAGGATCGGCTCCTAACCCAAACAGCAAGAAGGAAGGCGATATCAAGGACAACAAACATGGAACGTTATGGTGAGTACTTAACTTCTTTTTTGCATCCTGCTTTCCTGTGCTTCATTTCCTGAAATGTATTGTGGTACCCATACTATACATAGCCAAATCCACTAATAATCAATAGCAGACTTTGGTGACTGATACTTCCCACAGTTTCTTTTTTAAATTAGTTATACTTGTGTGTATGTCCTCAAACTTTTACACTCGATCTTTATGTTTGTATGTGTGCATTTCTGCGTTAGTGTTCCATTTTGCTTTTCCCAGCATATGATGTACAGGTGAAGTAATTACACTTAGTTCACATACGTTCTGTTTATAGTGTAGGACTCCAGATGAAGGTCATCAGTAGTATAACATGTTCTCTGTTAGTACTATTTTTGCAGCAGTATTTGTAGATTGCAATCTGTTAATTTCCAGTTAAGAACCTCCATCTCTCTTTATATTGTGCAGCGTTTGACACCTGAGATGTAATGAGGGCCAAATGAATGCTGCGGGGGGGAAGTTATTTTCTGGGTTGGTGAGGAAGTTGGTACTGCTTCTTTCTGATCTTTTTGGCAGTTTTCAGCCATCACTCCCAGGAGAAACTGTAGAATCCCAGCTCATCGGTAAAAAACGTTAGAAATTTCTTGCAATTTTAGCTGCAGTTTCATAAAAAATGATGATGGATAAAGGCCATTAGAGGCTTTTTTTAGTCTGCCACATTTGTGACTGACTGCAGACATTTATTGTATGTAATGTTAGCTTTATTCTTTTTGATTTTTGTTCTCCCCATCTGTGGACCTACTTGTATGTCTGTGCCATTCCCAATGCAGTCTTTTAACTCCCCTATTATTTACCCACATTTCCTTTGCTATGTTTGCTGGTCTTATGATGAAATACTTTTGACATTTTTTAAACTGTATCCATTAGACTTGTGTCTTCTCGTAGCATCCCAAGTATAATGCTTCCTAGTTTATGTCAGGGAGCACTTCCTTGTGCTGTTTTGCTGTTCAGGTCATACCAGTAGAAGCTGTATTTTTGCTCTTGTATGTTATGAATCAGTTTCTTGATTTAAACAAGCTAGAAAGGAAACATAGCTGAGTTGCTAGAATGTAAGTGTCTGAACCTGGAAGTCGTTAGTAACTCATGTCAGTAAAGTGCTGAGCTAGTTTGGTGAAACTGTATCTTACAGGATTTTCACCTCTGTTATCTGTAGAAATCTTTACACATATAGATCCAGCACGCTGGTCCATTGGCATAGATTCAGTGTGTCAGCCTGCACCACTGACAGCTAAGATTTAGTGATCAAAGGCTGAAGATGTGCTTTCCTTCCTTGGAAGGTTAGAGTTTTCCCAAAAGAACATCCTGTAATGTAAGTTAATGGGCTAGACTCAGAATGTGATCTTTGGAAAGGTTACAATTACAAATACACAAGGACTTGCTTTCTACACACACAATAATGAGTCTTTCGTACCTTTCTTGATATGTCATTGGCTAACACAGAACATAGTGAGAGAATTCCATTGTAGTCGTCATTATGATGGCTTCAGATATCACCTTTCAGGTCAGTTGTCCAGTGTATCAAAATTATATGTAGGTGTATATGATAAGTGGGCTATGATGAGCAGTAGGTGTGAAGATGGGGAGCCTGGGATCTACTAAGGCATAGCAATGACGAAGCAAAAAGAAATAGTGAACTTTCAGCTGTAGCAGGCCATCTAGAGAGCTTTTAAGAATTACAAAATAATAAGAAAGACCCATGGGATGCATAATAGTTGTGAAAAGTCAGTATTGCTTTGATGGCCACCAAGAATAAGAGGAAAGAGATTGGATGGGCTAGCCGCCATAGACACTGTAGTTGAAGCTTGACTAGCTATGTCAGGTTTTAATGTGAGGACATCCTCAAATGCAGCGGATTCATTGTGAATTTTAGCTACATGCTGAGCTGCTACTGACATCCCTGCTGAGAACATTTATACATTAGCTCTAAAAGCAGGAAAGTGTCCGTGCCTGTACAAGAGTTACCCCATATCAGGAAAACATAGAGCCGACTATCTGTGCTTGAACAGACTCGTATACTGAATATTTTAGTCAACACTCATAATGCATCTCCACTCTAGTATACTTGGTTTGGACATTTAATTGATATCATTATTGTTGACCTTTAGTAGAAATGGAAAATAAGTTATTTCTTAATTAACCAGGAAAAAACAGTCACCAAACAAAACAGACCAGTTGTGGCCACAAATAACAAGGAGTCCCAAATAAATTCTAACATATAGACTTTAATCAAACTGAGCGCTTTCATCAAATAACACACAGACTTCATCAGAGTTAATACAGCAGGTGAAATGAGCTCAATATATATCATCCAATGAATTAATCACATGACAACACATCATTAGAGTACGAAATTATTTATAAACATCTTTTAAGCGACCCCTTAAGAACACCAGCTATTAAAATAAAAAATACAAATACAAAAAAATCCCTATTAACATATATATATATATATATATATATATATTTATTTATTTATATATATATATATATATATATATATATATATTTAAAAACTACTGTACATTAAACTAAGTAAGATCTTAATTTTAAAATGCTAGAAATAGACACTTGGTCATTGAGTCTGGGAATTTTTCAAGCATCAAGTGTGAGTTGCCAGAGCAAGGGTTGACCGTTATCAAAGTATTTTTGTGGATATTGATAAAGAGCTCTGACATTCAAAAAAAGAAAAACAACAAACTTAAGCTCGATAAAGATGCCTACGCTCAAGGGTTTGCTTACCCCAAGCCCCCGTTGTTGTGTGGTAACCATAAATACAATGATGACGATAGGCCCACTCCTTTACGTGTGGAAGAAGAGCTTGTTGACACAGTGGATTCCTATTCAAAAAACGGAGTGCTGAGGTGCTCAGAGAGGCTATGGAACAAGAGTTTACAGGGGGAAATGATGCAGCGATGTTGGCAGCCCCAATAACATAACTATGGCAATCAATGGAGGCCAAACCAGAGGAATTTTCAGCAGAAGAGACGCTGAATGTGGAGTGGTTAGACACGGGTGGCGAACGAACAGACCTTCCCTTGATTTGTTCTAATGTACAAGGTGACTTTTACCTATATGACTTTACAGACCATGGTTATGGTTTGAATTATGCTGACTTACTGTCTAAAGGTTTATCATTTGTTCCCACGAATTTTGCAAAGATTGAGCATTTATTGATTGATTTAAAGTTATTTCTTAGGAAGTTGGATGTTAGAATTCTGTTTGAGCATAACAGTTTTAATGAAGGGGTTGGTATTTTAAAGAAAAGTAGTGTGTTTAATCCTGTGCTCCCATTACAGTTGATATTGTTTGAAAAATTAGTTGAACATGACTTTAGAGCATTATTGGTAAATAAAGACTGCAAAATTGTTCCTAATTTAAATAAGGTAGAGTCTGAATTGTTGTATAAGTTGGTTAGGGACAAAAATGTCCAAACGATGAAACCTGATAAAGGGAGTGGGGTAGTAATAATGCACAACAGTGATTACCTTGATCGTATGTTTTATCATCTGTTTGAAAATGATTTTTATGAGGAAACATAGTTGAACTTTATTCACCTAGCTTACAAGAAGATTGACTATTTGCTTTAAGATTTATTTAATCAGGGCCAAATTGATGGTACGTTATATGATTATTTACAAGTGAAGTATCCTTTAGTAACTTCTATCGTTGGCATTCCAAAGATGCACAAAGATTTAAGGAACCCACCTATGAGGCCTATAGTTAATGCTAGTTGTCCTAAGACCTACCCCCTTTCTAAATTCATTGACTGCAAACTTAAGGACATCGTTATGGAAGTAAGTTATTTATGTAAAGACTCTTGGGACTTTTTACTTAAGATTCGGGATGTACCCTTCTCTGATAATATGTTTTTTTTAACCATTGATGTAATGGAGTTGTACAATGTTATACCCCATGAATTGGGACTGCTTTGGTTCAGTGATTTTCTTACTGATACAATGGAAGTTGTTTTGCAGAATAACTTTGTATTTATAGATGGGCAATACTTTCACCAAGTTAAAGGGGTGGCAAAGGAGGTGTCTTGCAACCCTGTATTTGCAAATATAGATGTTAAGTTGTCTATCTCGCCTACCTTTTTGCTGGTTGGTTGGGATCGGAGCCGATCCTCTGCTCCGACTCGGCCATCTTCAATAGCTCGAGAGCTGTTTACTGTCTCAAGGCTACTCCTTATCCCGTAATGCCTAGCGATAGCTACCCAGATCTCGTTTGCCGCTTCAGCTGCGAGGTGTCGTTTTTCAGGCTCAGGCTTGTATAGAATTTTTTGTGTAAATTCTTACTGAATTTAACTCTTCTAGTATTTTATTATTAGCGATAGTTTTGTTTCTGTGGTAGATAGTTGTTTATTCTATAGTATCCCTCCTTTTGTAGAACACGTTTAACTTAGAGAGTTCTCCCCCACCCCTCCCCCCCTTCATTCCTGGTTAGCTGTTTAACTTAGAGGCTTTCCTACTGCTTTTTTCTTATAGGCTAGCCGTTTAAATTAGAGGCTTTCCTATTACCTTCTTAAAAAAAAAAAAAAAAAAAAAAAACTTTATCTGTTTCCTTTCTAGTAGGTGTGTTTTTTGTTCTTGTAGACCTGAATATTGTTCTTTTTTATTGTTGGCTAAATTGGTTGGTTTCCTTCTCCAGTACAATATGTCCAAGGAATCTAAGGTTTCTGGTTTTAAGAAGTGTGACTCATGCTGTCAGAAAATGTCTCTGACAGATGGGCACACTTCTTGCGTCTATTGTTTAGGCGCTGTACACCTGCAGGACTCTTGTTCTGTTTACCATGCCTTTAGTCCAAGAGGCCTGTGGGAGCGTAAGAATAAGTTGATTCTTAGGGGTCTATTAAAACCCCAGGATTCACCGGCCAAGAGCTCACAGCCAGTGAAATCCCCTAAATCCACTAAGCCGTCGGCTCCAATTTCAGAGCAGACTTCGGTACAGGATTTACCTTCTACATCTGTTCTGGCTGGCACCGACAAGACAACCTCCCCATCGGCTCCATCAGAGGCTTCGGAGCCATCGTGGAGCCACAAGAGACTGAGGTCCCCTTCCTTAGAGTCTGTGCATTCGGCTCTTTGGTCTCCTTTACTTCAGAGCGAGCTTAGTCACCGATCCTGTCACCTCTCGATCCTCTAGGCTGCCAGATCATGATGTGGAGAGAGTAGTCAGTAGGTTGCTAAAGTCGCAGGCACTAGCTAAATTGTTGTCCAGCCCTCCTCAACAGGTATCTGCTCTGTCCAGTTCTCTTGATGTTCCTCCTCCGACTCCAATGAGTTCGGAGCCAGAGTTCGTTGGGGTTCGAGTAGTGGAACCGTCGGCTCTGATAACTCTATCCCCTTCAGTTGCAATGTTGGCTACGATTCCCTTGGTGGTACCTTCCATCGAGGGATCTGGGCGCCGTGGCTCCCTCATCGGCTCCGAGGGGGCGAGTGGCATCAGACCCTTGTCCGACCCCGTTCTCCCTCATGGAGCACGCAGGTGAGCTTGGCTCCGACATCGGCCTCGGAGCCGTCCCCCTCGGTGCAGAGAAAGATTCCTTTTTCTTCTGAACTGGAGCTTTCTCTGCATCATGGCAGGGACGCTTGATATCATGCGGAGTGTGCTGATGTTCATCGTGCATACAGCTGCAGTCATAACAGATGGGTTCTCCTGCCATCAGGCAGGTCCTCGGTCGGCCGAATTCCAAAGTCTAGGTCCGGCGTCGGTTGTCGTCGCTTCTTCCCTGATGTCAGTGCGACAGGGGTATAAAAGAACCAGCCGATGCCATTTTCTTCAGTCTTTCTTGCCTCGCGGTGCCCGAAGCAGAAGCAGTTCGCAAGTGCCGGTCGGCCAGCTCCTGAGATTACGAAAAATTTGGAACCGAAGTTTTCTTAAAAGCTAAGTACCCCGTTGGGGAAACTTTTTCTTGCCTCAGACCGATGTCAGACAAAGTTAATAATTGTATTTCTTGTGGGAAGCAAATACCGCATAAGGATTTCCATTCCCTCTGTATACCTTGTTTAGGCCCAGACCACGACGTCTGTCGCTTTTGCGCTACATTCAAGAAACGCACTATTAAGCGTCGGGCGGAGTTCGCCCAGCATTATTTTGGGAAAGCATTTAACTATACTATGTCGTCGGATACTCCGACTCCGGTTTTGTCTAAAAAAACGCAAAGACAAGGACCGACACTCGAGGTCCACGGCCTCTACCGACACCACCCCAAAGCCGACTACACGTGGTCCGGTTCTCCGCGAGGCTCCTACGCATCCCCTGATTACCGATGACACATCTTTGGTGGTGTCTCCTGTACCCGAGGTCGCAGGCTCCTCGGCCCACACCCTGACTACAGATACCGAAGCCACGCTTGGCGTTGAAACACAGAATGTGGACAGGTCCACCTCCACTCAAGGTGTCTTCAGACCTTCCTCTTCTTTCTCCATCAAGGCTTTCACCAAGTCTAAAGCTATCATGCACCCTAAGAGACCAGCTACACAGGGCCCATCTCCAGGCCCCATGCCTACGAAACAGATGCTTAAAATGGCTGAGGATTTAATTACTCTAATCAGAGGTTCTCAGCCACCTCCGGACAAAAGACCCAGAGTGGAGGAAGATTCCCCCTCCTCTGATCAGGGCTCCATTATTTCAGAGCACTCTGATTATCAGGAACAGTCTTACTCCCCTTTTGAACACTCTGATGCAGAGGAATCTATTCCTTCTGTATCCCCCCCCTGAGGATTACTCATTTGGTGAAACTCTGCATACCTTAAGGGAACACTTCCACTGGGAAGGCCAGGATTATTCAGATTCCAAGAAAAGGCTCAGGGAATTTCTTTTGTTACCCCAGCACAGGCCTCTGGCTATACCTCCTGTCCTGGACATCCTAGATGATGTTTACTCGGAGGCCTGCCTTAACCCGGACTCTCTTCCTCCAGCTCCAGTTAAGCCTGACAGGTACTACAGGGTTCCTGACTCACACCAATTTCTATACAAAAGCCATGCTGCTGACCTAGAAACCATCTCACAGGGGCCCAAGGGAGTTAATGCCTCCATTGCCAAAAACCCATTGCCTTCCGAGAGAGATTCCAGATCCTTAGAAAGGTGGGGAAAAAAGGTATATACCTCGGCTACCTTATCCATGAGGGCCTTAAACTGTCCGTTTCACATGCTAAAATACCAACAGTTTCTGTTATCTCAATTGAAAAGTAAAATGTCACAACCTGAACAACCAGACATGAAGGAGTTGCAGGATTTGATGCATAGTGCAGAACAAGTGGGTAAACATACCTTACAATGTGGTTTTGATGCTCTAGAGGCCTCATGTAGAGCTGCTGTTACAGGCTCAGTCATACGTAGGCATGCCTGGCTCAAGGAACAAGCCTTGCCTGATCATGTCAAAGCTAAATTACTAGACGCCCCTCTTCAAAAGGATGTACTATTTGGGGCAAATGCTGAGGAAGTATTAAGGAAAATGGAGGAAAAGGCTAAATCAATGCAAACTGTGAAAGAATTTCTGCAGGTTCAACCCCACGCTTTAGTAGAAATTGGCCTTCCAAAACTGGTCCTTTCCTGCCACAGACAGACCCCAAAGAGGCAGATACAGGCCCAAGGGGCAGAGGACAAACACAAGGCTCGTACAGAGGCAGTCAATGGCAAGCTCCTACACAAAGAGGTGGTGAGGACAACTCGCAATCTTTCAGAAAACAAAACCAATGACTTTCCCTTTGCATGCCAACCAGGTCTCAAATGGCAGCCCCTTAGGAGGAAAGCTGGCACTATTCTCAAAAATTGGCATATTGTCACAAAGGACAAATGGATCCTGAACATTATAAACAGAGGCTACAAATTCCATTTTCATACTCTTCCAAAAATGAAAGGCATGCCAAACCTGCCACACAATCAAAGGGCAGAGGCACAAAAGCAAATTTCAGATCTTATAAACATGAAAGCTATTCAAGAGGTACCTACGCATGAACAAGGTCAAGGTTTTATTCCAGGCTATTTCTGGTGCCAATGAAGGAAAAGATTGGAGACCTATTTTGGATCTTTCCATCCTAAACACATTCCTACTGCACCAAAATTCAAGATGCTCACTCTACAGCAACTTCTTCCCATGCTGGGCAAGGAGTCTTGGCTGGTAACATTGGACCTCAAGGAGGCATACCTGCATGTCCCAATCAGACAAAATTGCAGAAGATACCTCAGATTTCTTGCAGGTTCAACCCATTATCAATTCTCTGCATTGCCCTTTGGTTTATCTACTGCACCCAGAGTATTCACAAAATGCCTGGCATCAGTAATTGCCTACTGCAGACTTCAAGGGATACAAATATACCCTTATTTGGACGACTGCCTGATCCAAGCGGACAGCAAGCACATTCTTCTGGAACATCTGGCTTATGTAATACTGTTATTAAACTCTCTAGGATACACAGTCAACAAAGAGAAATCAAGACTAATACCCTCTCAGATAATTTTCCTGGGTGCCAATTTGGACACAAACACCCAGATGGCGTACCTCATGCCAGAGAAGCAGGGGCAACTAATTCAATATTTCAGAACACTGGCAAATTGCACCAGGCTGACTGCAAGGAAAATCCTGCAGGCTCTGGGATTCATGGCATCTTGCATCTTACTAATCCCATGTGCAAAGCTGCATATGAGAAAACTACAATGGTACCTAAAAAACACATGGTCTCAACACTGCCACAGTTTGGAAACAATTATACCACTAATTCCATGTCTGCAAAAGGAATTTCTGTGGTGGGCTCAAGCATGCCAAACAAACACAGGTCTTCCATTCAGCAAGCCTCAAGCAAATCAAGTCATCACAACAGATGCCTCGGACTACGCCTGGGGGGTGCACATGACAGACCGGTGCATTCAGGGCAAATGGACCCAAAAAGAAAAGCACCTTCACATCAATCAAAAAGAAATGCTAGCAGTGATAAATGCTATTACAGCTTTCAAGGACCTTCTACAACCAGGCCAGCTATTGATAAGAACAGACAACACCACAGTTATGTGGTACATAAACAAGCAGGGAGGAACACATTCTTATCCCCTATGCAGACTGTCCATGTCACTTTGGAACATGGCCATGGACTTACAAATGGAACTACAAGCACAGTACTTGCCAGGCAAGGAAAACACACTGGCAGACAACCTAAGCAGGAATATGACAGATCCACACGAATGGGATCTTAATTTCATTCTGGAAAAACTGACTTTGCCTCCTTTTGAGCCAGCTGCCGCATCAGATTTACAATATTTGTCCTGGAAAACAGCTTTCCTTCTGGCTATCACTTCAGCTCGTAGAGTTTCAGAACTACAGGCTCTTATGGCTGTCCAGCCTTTTATCATCTTCCATCAGGACAGAGTTTCATTACGTACCAACCCGTCCTTTATGCCTAAAGTGGTATCCAGGGTAGCTTTAAATCAGGCCATACATTTACCTACTTTTTATCCTAATCCTCAAAACAAAGGGGAGAGATTACTGCATTCCTTGGACATCCACAGACAACTGCGTTATTATTTGGACAGAACAAAACCTTTCAGAAAATCAGAACAGCTTTTTGTGGCCTATGCGGTAGGAGTTCAAGGAAAGTCAATATCCAAACAGACAATCTCAAAATAGATAGCCCACTGCATACGCTTTTGCTATTCCTTTCATGGCAAAACTGTACCTACAGGCATTAGAACTCATTCTACCAGGGCCACAGCCACCTCTGCAGCCTTCCTCAGAGGAGTTCCTACCAAGGATATTTTAGAAGCAGCCACTTGGAGTTCTGTGCATACCTTCTCTAAGCACTCAACCTACCATTATACTCCAAATCTAGAGCAAGCTTTGCCACTGCAGTCTTGCAGGGCATTTTGGCTCCTCCTAGCTCCACCTAGTGCCTACCACCCCTTTCTTAGCTTTGGGATTCAACCCGTCTGTTATGACTGCAGCTGTATGCACGATGAACATAGTACAGTTTTGTACCTACCATAAATGTAGATGTTCGAGTGCTAATACAGCTGCAGTCCAGGTTTCCCTCCCTCCTTCCCCTCTAGGGGTCTTCTTTTATGGTGTATTTGCTTGCAACTACTGGTCTTTGATTATATTGCATTGCATTATTACATAATTTTATGTATTGCCTTCCTTCTGGGGGCATCTGACATCTGGGGCAAGAAAAACTGAAGAAAATGGCATCGGCTGGTTCTTTTATACCCCTGTCGCACTGACGTCAGGGAAGAAGCGACGACAACTGACGCCGGACCTAGACTTTGGAATTCGGCTGACCGAGGACCCACCTGACGGCAGGAGAACCCATCTGTTATGACTGCAGCTGTATTAGCACTCGAACATCTACATTTATGGTAGGTACAAAACTGTACTTTCTCTGAGTCAGCTCCACTTTCAGCCCCACCGGCTCCGTCCCCTGTAGTGCCTGTGCCAACCTCTGCTCCTCCTCCAGACCCTAAGTGTAGGGAACGCTCCAGGACACCCCATTGGGTGTTTCTTCCTCTTCCGAGGCCTTTCCTGATCACTCAGAGGAGCCCCCTCGGAAGAAAAAGTGTAAGAGGAAGCACATTGACTCCCTCAAGTCTGTCACTTCTGATACAGACTTAGATGATTCGGAAGGGTCCCTGAGATCCCCCCCTGAAGATGTTTCCTTCTCAAGACATCCTAGAAATGCTTAAGCAGAGGGGGAACTGGAATCCCCTAGTCCCCACCGAGGATGAGTCTGTATTTCTGGATGCTTTCGGTTCCCGACCTTCCACCTCTTGGGTTTCTCTGCCTTTCAATCCACTTATGACAGTGGTGGCTCAAAAGGCTTAGCCAGCTCCGGATACAGTGGAACCAACTCTGGGGAGACCTGGTAAATTCATTACAGCACCCCAGTATAAGCAATTCCTTTTGAAAGGTGTTCCTGTTGATGCCATGGTGGTAGCAGCAGCCACCAAAAAAGAGTTAGCGGAGACCTCTTCGTCTGTCCATCCCCCTAACAAGGAGTCTAGGACGATGGACAGATACGGGAAGCGAATGTTCGCTTCAGCGACCTTCTCTATGAAGTCACTGAACTACCTATGTCATTTTACCCAACTTCAAAGAGATCTCCTTAAAGTGCTCGGAGATGCCCTTCAAGATCCAACAGCTGAGAGAGCACAAGCCAAAGTAGCTTCCCAGCTAGCGACACTTAATTCTGTTAACTCCTCCATGAGGCTCATTTCCTATGCAGCTGATGGGGTGAGTAGAGCTGCAGGTACGGGTGTGGCCCTTAGGAGGCATGCATGGATGCAGCTGTGTAACTTTGCAGAACCCTTTCGAGCATCCTTCACCAACACTCCCTTTGATGGTTCCTTTCTTTTTGGACCACAGGTGAAAGACACTTTGACTAGGTGTGAGCAAGAAGGCAAGACTCTCTCTGCCGTGGGAGTCCGTTTTTCCACTCCCTCTAGACCTTACCCCATGGGTCAGAAGAGTGGGAAGATGTGGTTCCGTAAATCTCAGGGAGCCTTGCCTGACACACGTAGTGATTTTTCCTCCAGAGGCAGAGGGGGAAACAACAATAATAGATGCTGCCCTCATGGCAGAGGGGGTCCACAGAAACAGGGCAACAAAGAATCTTTCTCTAATAAAGCCCTTCCAGCATCCCTGAAAGGTTGCCCGGCTGCTCACCTCTGGAGGTAGTCGGGGGAAGACTTTCACTGTACCCAAAAGCCTGGCAAAGTTTAACACAAGACAAATGGGTATGGTCCATTATATCTGGAGGTTAGAAAATTCCCTTCCATCAACCCCCCCTTACAGTCAAGGAAGACCCTTCCAGATGTTCCACCCAATCTGAAGGAGCAAGCAGTAATAGAAGTTTCAAAACTGCTAGAAAAAAGAGCCATGCAGGAAGTCCCGGCAGACCAGCACGGATCCGGAACTTACACAAGGTTCTTTTTAGTACCAAAAAAGACAGGGGACTGGAGACTGATTCTGGATCTCAGCAGACTAAACAGGTCTGTACAAAGAACAAAGTTTTGGATGGACACGCTACAGTCCATTCTACCCTTTCTGGGTCAGGACAATTGGATGTGCTCGATAGATCTTCAGGACACGTACTACCATATCAAGATGGACAGGCGCTCCAGGAGATATCTTCGCTTCCGGCTGGGGGCCAGTCATTATCAGTTCAGAGCTCTGCCCTTTGGTCTCACCACAGCCCCCAGGGTATTCACCAAATGTATGGCAGCGGTCACGGCTCACCTGAGACATCAAGGATTCCAGGTGTTTCCATATCTAGACGGCTGGCTCCTCACTGCTACTACCAGGCATCAACTCCTGCAAGCACGGGACTACACCATCACAATCTGCTCCCAGCTAGGCATTACAATAAATTTTGAAAAATCTGCCTTGTTCACCTGTCAATCTATCACTTACATAGGAGCAGACTTAGACACAAGGGATATGTTTGCAAGGCTACCACTAGAAAGGGTGTCCACAATTCATCAGCAAGTACAGATTCTGATGCAGAGCAAAAGGATCCAAGTCAGGTACATCCTTCAAACTCTGGGTTCCATGGCAGCAGCCATTCTTCTAATCCCACTAGCGTGCTTTCATATGAGAATTCTTCAGTGGCTTCTGTTCCCGCAGTGGTCTTTCCAAGAGCTACACATGACTCACATAATTCTGATCACGGATGCATGCAAAAGACATCTTTCTTGATGGATGGTCTCCCCACTAATTGCTCAGGGCAGACATTTCATTCAACCCCCTCCGGTAGCCACAGTGATGACAGATGCCTCCCTGATAGGGTGGGGGGCATTATCTAGGCAGGACAGTCCAAGGCACTTGGCAACCTCACGAGTACTATCTGCACATAAATGTCCTGGAAATGAGAGCCGTGCTCCTGGCGTTGCAAGCCCTTCAAGACTCTCTTCCTTCTGGGACAATTGCTATTCAAATGGACAACATGTCAGTGGTGTGGTACATCAACAAGCAGGTGGAACCAGATCCTACCCCCTGTGTCGAGAAGCACTCAGACTTTGGCAGTGGGTGATTTCCTCCCAACGTTTTCTGATTTCAACGCACATCCCTGGGAGATCCAACGTCATAGCGGACAGGCTCAGCAGAGCTATCCTCATGCCTCACGAGTGGTCTCTGAATCAGGAAGTTGCGGATCTAATTTTCCGCAAATGGGGACAGCCTTGCTGCAATCTTTTTGCCACCCCCTTCAACAGCAAATGCAGCAGCTACTTCTCCCTTCTTCCGCTTCCAGGCCACATACCCAGAGACGCTCTAGTCCACAATTGGCCTCATGGACCTCTTTATGCTATTCCTCAGTTTCCTCTGATACCGAAACTCTTGCAGAAAGCAAAGTCATTGGGTTGCAAAATGATCCTCATTGCCCCCTACTGGCCTCGACAAATATGGTTCCCGTTCCTGCACCATTACCTTCTCGATCAACCCTGGACTCTGGACCCAATGTCAGATGATCTGATTCATCAATCAGGCGGGTTGCATCAATCCCTCCAAACTCTCCAGCTCACAGCTTGGTTGCTCCACTTCCAACCTTAGCCAGGCTTCCTAGCATTTCCCCAGCAGTACGTAAGATTATCGTCTCTTCTCACAAGTCTGCAACAAGGAAAACTTATGCTAGCAAATGGAAACGTTTTTCTTGTTGGGCAGAGGCTAGGAATGTGGATCCCTTTTCAGCCCCAGTCCACGAAATTCTGGAATTCCTAGCACAACTGTTTCACTCCGGGTCCGCTTCCACTACGATCAGAGTACAATTAGCGGCCATTTCTAACTTTCATGTTGGTTTGTCAAATTCTAACATTATGTCTCATAAGCTCTGTAAAGCTTTCTTGAGAGGGACAACTCTTCTTAGGCCTCCAGTGAGAGATCCCCGTCCTCGTTGGGACCTTTATTTAGTCCCAACTTCCTTAATTCTGCCCCCTTTTGAACCAGCAGCGTCCTGCTCCATCAAGTTTCTATCTTGGAAGACACTCTTTCTGGTAGCTATTACTTCAGCCAGACGCATCTCTGAACTTCAGGCACTGTGTGTTCGTCCTTGGTTTTTCATAAGGACAGGGTTGCTCTGAGGACTAATCCTTCGTTTCTTGCTAAAGTCTGCTCAGAAAATAATTTAAACCAATCTACAGATCTTCCTGTGTTTTTCCCTAATCATACCAATAAGGCAGAGTACAAACTACACCAATTGGACGTTCATAGACAATTGCATTTTTACCTGCACAGAACTAAAGAAATAAGGAAGTCGGACCAATTATTCCTTTCTTATGCCTTGGGCAAACGAGGTCTCCCAGTTTCCAAGGTAACCGTGTCAAGATGGTTATCACACACTATTATTTTCATTCATCAGTTAAGGAACAAAGAGTTACCTATTAAACCGAAAGGTCATTCTACTAGGGCCTTGGCCACCTCTGTAGCCTTCCAGTCTAGGTTGCCCATGGATTCTGTCTGTGCAGCTGCCATGTGGGCAAACCCTCATACCTTTATTTCTCATTACAAGTTGGATGTGATCTCCAGGAGCAGAGCTGACTTTGGTTCCACTGTTCTGAAGAGTATGCTCCACTGAGCCACCCAGGATATTAGGTGCTAGGGACGCTGTCCCAACCAGCAAGAACGAAGGCGAGATAGACAGCTTAACATAAAGAAGTTATGTACCTACCATAACATTCCATGTTAGTTGTCTTCATCTCACCTTCCTTCTTGCGTCCCACCCTCCGTCCCCCTGTCCTAGTGGACCGAGAGGAGTTCTTGTTTCACTGGCTGTGTGTTCTCTTGTTTTTTCCTCTATTGACTTAGAGAATATGGCAGGTATAGTCAACTAATTATTTTGACTGGTTTATTCTCTTATGTCTGGAGTTAGCTATTTCAAACGAGATCTCGGTAGCTATCGCTAGGCATTATGGGATAAGGGGTAGCCTTGAGCCAATAAACAGCTCTCGAGCTATTGAAGATGGCTGAGTCAGAGCCGAGGATCAGCTTTGATCCCAACCAACCAGCAAGAAGGAAGGCGAGATGAAGACAACTAACATGGAACGTTATAGTAGGTACATAACATCTTTTTCTACTACAGTAGGAAAAGCAATTTCTTTTTGGCAAATTTCCCATTCCTCCAAGGAAAATGTATTCCAGATACCCGGATGATATTTTTAACATTTGGGAGGATGATATTAATAACATTGTGCCCTTTATTGAGTATCTAAACTCCACTACGGCATTTTTGAAATTCACCTATAATACTATAAGTTATCTGGATGTATGGGTTCTAGAAGACCATGACAATAAAGTGTTGGAAACTACTATCTACAGGAAACCTAGTTATAGTAATAGCCTACTACATTTCAATAGTTGTCACCCTTATAACCATAAAAAAGGTATAATTAGGGGACAATTTATGAGAGTGGCAAGGATGGTATCCAGTGATGAAATGTTCAGTGTGGAATGTGAGATTTTGGGAAAATTGTTTGAAAATAGTGGTTACCCTAATAGCTTGGTGACAAAGATTAGGTCTGGTATTGAACAGGAAAGGAAGGATGGTTGTATTTGCCCTTTGATTAAATCTCAGGCTTCCAATGTTAGGGAGATTTTTTATAAGAAAATAGGTGACAGACAATACACCTCCAGTTTTGTTATACAGTATTATGCAGAAGACATGCATATTAGAAATGTATTAGATAAGAACTGGGGAGTTTTTTCCTGTTTTAATGGAGTTTTAGATAAAATAGGTGAAGACCTTTAGTGGTGTATAAGAAGAGTAAAACCTTAAAAAATCTGTTAGAGAGTGGTGACAGCCTTTGGAAAATGAATTCTTCTAGAAAATCATGTACAGAGTTGTGGTAATTGTGGGCAGTGTAAATTTATGTTAGTGGGGAATAAGATAACTGTTAATGGGAACAATATTTGAAGTACTTTCCCTTGTAACTGTAATATCATAGGGGTAATTTACCTTGCTCAATGTTCAAAATGCCTTTGTTTCTACATAGGTAAAACTAAGAGAAAAATTAGGGAACAAATCTATGAGCACATTTTAAGTATAAGTAAAAAACAACTTGAACAACTCTCTTGCTAAACACATTGCTGATAACCCTGACCATAGTTTTCTGTTTTTTGGTCTTGATTGTGTGGTGGTTAACCCTAGAGGTGGTCCATGAGAAGACTTGTTAAAGGCCAAAGAATTGTTTTGGCAACTCAAACTTGATGCTTGTAAAATTCCAGGCCTCAATGACCAAGTGTCTATTTCTAGCATTTTAAAATTAAGATCTTACTTAGTTTAATGTATAGTAGTTTTTAAATATATATGTATATATTTAGTTTATTTTTATTTTATATTTGTTGACCGGGATAGTCCGACTGGATGTATGTCAATTTTCAGTGGAGGCCCGGGGAGAAAAGCTCCAAGGGTAAGTAGATACAGCATTGCATATATATATATGTGTGTGTGTGTGTGTGTGTGTATATATATATATATATATATATATATATATATATATATATATGTTAATAGGGATTTTTTGTATTTGTATTTTTTATTTTAATAGCTGGTGTTCTTGGGGGGGTTGCTGAAAAGATGTTTTTAAATAATTTAGTACTCTAATGATGTGTTGTCTTGTGATTAATTAATTGGATGATATATATTGAGCTCATTTCAGCTGTTGTATTAACTCTAATGAAGTCTGTGTGTTATTAGATGAAAGCGCTCAGTTCGATTAAAGTGTATTTGTTCAAATTTATTTGGGACTCCTTGGTATTTGTGGCCGCAGCTGGTCTGTTTTATTTCTTAATTAAATTTGTAGTGCATCTACCTCATGGTTTTAGTTTATAGTTTTACCTCAAACAGTGCTGCTTTATAGAAGAGGAGGTCTTTCTCATCAACAGCTTAGACAAATATAATATACATGAAAACAGGCCAGCATCACGTCAGGATCAGGAGAAAAAGACAAATATATCTAAAAAAATTCTCAGAATGGCTCAGATCATTTTCTTTGTTCTTCTCCAGCAGCCCTTTGGGGCAGCTTTCAAGGCCCTCTGTTGCCATGCTGAAAATTGCTGACAGATTGATACATCAGATATTATTGGGGTTATTCAGTAAAGTTTAATTAGAAAACTTAAAATACAGTTGTTGAAATACACCCTAGAGTGATTATATTTGATGCTGTTACAAAATGTAATGTATTTGGTATTCTGTGATCAATAAGGTCATGGTTTCTGTGCCAGACTATTTCTGAGTCCCTAACAGGCAGGGCAAAAGGACCAGTTCTGGATCTGTCAAATTTGAAGTTTAGAAATATTACTCACTATAAAAACTGTCTTTGATAGTAGTGGGTTATTACATGGCAACGCTGGACATGGAAGATACATGCATGCACCTACCAGTAAGGTACTCTTACAGAAAATAATTGACATAACTTAACATGAAATTTCAAATGTTATGTGGTCCTATCTCGCCTACATTCATTACTGATGGGTTCGGAGCTGACAATCGGCTCCGACTTGGCCGACTGTTTTCAAGCACAAAGTCTCTAATTGGCTGGGCTAACTGGTATCCCAGGATGCAACTCTCCCAAACCCCCAGATCTCGTTTGCCGCTTGTTGAGTCTGGACGTGGTCTCGAACTTGGCTGTGGCTAAGTACTTTTTGTTTTGACTAGAAAACCTTGTGAAACTCTATATTTTTTCTGTGGAACAAAAGCTATTTTCATAGCTACGTTGTGTTGTGTCTGTTGTTTGGCCTGTGGCAGTTTGTGGAGAGTGTGAGTAGTTTCACTTGCATTTGGCGGGCTAGGCCCGTTTAAGTTAGAGGGATCTAGCCATCTCCTTCGTTGTTTTGTCAGTGTTTCTACGAGCGTTTAAGTTAGAGTTCCTTAGTGTATCCCTCCTTCCTGTTGTGGTTGTTGAGTGTTTGTTTGCTGGACATGTCTAAAGAGCTGAAAGAGCATAAACCCTCTGGGTTTAAAAAATGCTCAAAGTGTGCCTACAAAATGTCGATCACAGATGGGCATGCCATCTGCGTTTATTGCCTTGGCGCTAAACACTTGCAAGAATCCTGCAGTGCCTGCCATTCCTTCAGTTCTAGGGTACTGCAGGAATGGAAAAATAAACTGATCTTGAAGGGCCTGGTCAAGCCCTCCTTTGAAGAGGATGTAGAATCTGCTTCAACTACTGAAAGATCCAAGTCCACTAAATCTAAGAAACGATCTCCAGCTCCATCTAGTTCCTCGGAGCCTCCGGAGAAGATTTTGAAGGTGATTACTACTTCCCCGGCTCCATTGTCTTCGGAGCCGCAGGGAAAGAACTCTGTGTTGGACTCAGCTTCCTCTGCTCCATTGGCTTCGGGGCCGCAGGAAGTATCAGTAGTACTGGAGCCAACCTCGGCTCCGATCATTTTGGTACCAATTCGGAGCCGGTCACCCAGTGTTACTCAGGAATTGATAGGTAGGAGATCCTCATCTCCTTCAGTTGCCTCCAAATCCTCTCAGTTGTCTGATTTGGACGTGGATAGGGTGGTTCAGAGGCTCTTTCAGTCACCAGTGTTAGATAAATTATTTTCGGCTCCGACCCAGTCGGTTCCGGAGCCCATTCCGTTACCGGTACCAATGATTCCTCCTCCGAGCATTGTGTCATCGGAGCTGGAGTGTTCGGCACCAAGTAATGTCCTTACGCCAGCTCCAGTACCCCTGATGGGTCCATCGGAGCCGTCGTCGGCTCCAACCATTTTGATTCCTTCATCTGGTTTCGGCACTCGGGTTTCTTCAGTCGGGCCCGAGTGGGATACATCGGGACTTCTGTCGGCCCCGAGTCTCCCTCTTGGTGCTTAAGCTCGGGGGATCCCGACTCTGGTCGTGGCCTTGGAGACGGGTCAGTCCTCGGATTTGGGGGGACCTGCCTTTGAGGCTATGAGGGCAGCACTGGCCAGGTCGTCAGTGACATCACTTGGATCGACCACTCCGTCCCCATACACCCCGGCTAGAGCCCCTGACGCCCCCCTATTAGTGGACAGCAGAGCTCAAAGGTCTGAGGACACCCCCATGAGCGGTCCCCAACTTTCTGAGGGCCCCTCAGAGTCTGTGCCTGAGGAGCCTCCCAGGAAGTAGTTGTGCAAGAGGAAGCACATAGCCTCCCAAGACGAGTCCATCACCTCGGATACCTCGAGGATGCAGAGGGGTCCCCTAAGTCGTCCTCCGATGACGTCTCCTTCTCCGATATACTGGAGATTTTGAGGCAGAGAGGCGACTGGTCATCCAAGCCCCCCTCAGAGGAGGAGTCGGTATTCCTCAAGGCCTTCGGAGCTCAACCTACTGCCTCCTGAGTGTCTCCACCCTTCAACGAATTATTAGACCTGATCTGTCGAAGGGTGTGGGAACATCCTGATTCCGTGGAACCTGTGCCCAGTCGTCCTAACAAGTTCTTGTCTGCTCCCCTGGGGAAAGAGTTTTTGACAAAAGGGGTCCCTGTAGATGCCATGGAGGTGGCATCAGCCACTCAGCAGGAAGTTGCCGAGGTTTCTTCCTCAGTCCATCCTCCTAACAAGGAGTCCAGGAGTATGGATCGTTATGGGAAGCGCACCCTGTCTTCAGCGACCTTTACACTACGGTCCCTGAATTACCTTTGCCACTTTACTCAGCTCCAGCGGGATCTCCTCAAAGAGTTGGGAGATACCTTGACGGGTAACATGCCTGAGGCGCTAGCACAGACTGTTAATGCCCAGTTGTCTACCCTTGGTTCCATAGCTAACTTGTCCATGAGACTCATATCCTATGCAGCCGAAGGGGCGAGCAGGGCAGCTAGCTCAGGCCTTGCTCTGAGGAGACAAGCCTGGATGCGCCTATGTAACTTCGCGGAGGCCTTCAAGTCTTCCTTCACGGACGCCCCCTTTGATGGGTCCTCTCTTTTTGGACCCAAAGTGAAAGAGACTCTCACCAGATGTGAACAGGAGGGTAAGACTTTATCTGCCGTAGGGGCCTGTTTTTCTCTTCCCTCTAGGCCTTGTCCCAAGGCTCAGAGAGGAGGGAAGATGTAGTTCAAAAAAATCACAAAAGTCTTTCCCAGCCACTCAAGGTGAGCCCCCCCTCCAGAGGCAGAGGTGGGGGAAATTATTCTGGAAGACGCCGTCCTAGAGGCAGAGGAGGCCCCCGCAATCTGGGAGACTGCGACTCCTTTCGCTGATCTTCCTATCAGCATCCCAGAGGGGTTGTCCATCTGTGCTGCTCCGGAGCCAGTCGGGGGTCGTTTTTCGAAGCATCTTCAAACCTGGGAGAGCATCACTCAGGATCGATGGGTGCTTCAAATAATCACCGGAGGTTATACCATTCCCTTTGTTTCACCCCCTCCCTTAATCAAAAAAATCCTGGACGTTCCACCCAGTCAAAGGGATCAAGTAGCGCTAGAAATATCAAAGCTACTAAGAAAAGGAGTCATCCAACCGGTTCCCCTAGACCAGATCGGATCAGTAACTTACTCAAGACTATTTTTGGTGCCGAAAAAAACATGGGACCTGAGACCCATCTTGGATCTCAGCCGATTAAATCACTACGTCCTGAAATCCAAATTCCGAATGGTCACTCTTCAATCCATCTTCCCATTGTTGGAAGGAGGAGTATGGATGTGCTCCATTGACCTCAAGGATGCCTATTATCACATCAAGATAAACAAGGCATCCAGGATTCATTTACGCTTCCGGCTGGGAGCCAGTCATTTCCAGTTTCGAGCCCTGCCATTTGGTCTCACCACAGCCCCCAGGGTGTTTACCAAATGCTTGTCAGTGGTGACAGCTCACCTGAGATGTCTAGGATTCCGGGTGTTTCCTTACCTGGACAATTGGCTCCTTACTGCCCCCACCAGGCATCTCCTCATCCAAGCCAGGGAGGCTACCATAAATCTTTGTCAAAAGTTAAGGGTTACAATAAACTGGGAAAAATCTGCCTTGCTGCCCTCACAGCATGTTGTTTTTATAGGCACAGAATTAAACCCGGTTCTAATGAGGGTTTTTCTACCTCAAGAAAGAATAACTGTGTTGCAATCTCAGGTCCAGGCTCTTTTGCCCCAGAAGAAGGTCCCAGCCAGGTTAGTTCTTCAGTTATTGGGTTCCATGGCGGTGACCATCATGCTAATACCCTTAGCCAGGCTTCACATGCGGATCCTTCAGTGGCTCCTTTCAGTCCAATGGTCCTATCAAAAATTACCCCTCTCTCACCCTATTCTTCTCGCAGAGCATTGCAAGCAGGATCTCCATTGGTGGCTTTGTCATTCCAACCTGAACAAGGGCAGGAATCTAATTCCCCTTTCGCCGGCTGCCACAGTGACCATGGACACCTCCCAGATAGGGGGGGGGCATTATCTGGGCAGAACGGTCCAATGCACTTGGCAGGATTACTAGGTACACTTACACATCATTGTCCTAGAGATGAGAGCAGTGCTGTTAGCGTTGCAAGCACTTCAGAGCTCTCTTCCATGGGGAATGATTGCTGTTCACTTGGACAGCATGTCGGTTGTTTGGTACCTGAACAAACAAGGGGGAACCAAGTCTTACCCACTTTGCAGAGAGGCCATGAGAGTGTGGAATTGGGCAGTGTCTTCCCAACGGTTCCTAGTGGCAACGCACATTCCAGGAAAATCCAACGTGATAGCAGACAGGCTAAGCAGAGCTATTCTGATGCCTTACAAGTGGTCCCTGAACAGCAGAGTTGTGACTCGGATCTTCAGCAGGTGGGGTCAGCCTTGCTGCGATCACTTTGCCAGTCCCCTCAACACCAAATGCAGCAACTACTTCACTTTAATCCCCCCACAGGGAGAATCACCCAGGGACTCTCTAGTCCACGGTTGGCGTTCCGGTCTGCTCTATACCTTTCCTCCGTTTCCTCTGTTAACGAGAGTGATTCAGAAAGCCATTAGTTTGGGAAGCAAGATGATTCTTATTGCTCCACACTGGCCCCACCAGGTTTGGTTCCCCTTCCTTCAGCGATATACAGTGGACGGTCCTTGGACTCCGGATCCAGTACCAGAGCTTTTGACTCATATGTTGGGACAGTTCCACCCCTCCCTACAGTCCCTCAGGTTGACAGCCTGGCTGCTCCTCTTCCATCAATAATTAGACTACATTCATTATCGCCTGAGGTGGTCCATATCCTTTCGTCATCACATAAGTCTTCCACCAGAAGAATTTACTATAGCAAGTGGAAGAGGTTCTCCATCTGGGCTCAGTCACAAGGCCTAGACCCCTTCACAGCGGTCCTAGATTTTTTAGCTATGCTCTTCCAACAAGGCTCTGCTCCCTCCACCATTAAAGCACAGCTGGCGGCCATTTCTAATTTCCACGTATTCCATGAGCTTGCTCTGATGGGTCATAAACTTTGCAAAGCTTTTTTAAAAGGAGCCTGGTTACTATGTCCTCCTGTGTCAGCACCCGTCATACCATGGGATTTAAATCTAGTATTGCAAGCCATCACTTCTCCTCCTGTTGAGCTGGCTGCCACTTGTGAATTAAAATTCTTATCCTGGAAAACAGCCTTTTTGGTGGCCATCACCTCGGCTAAAAGAGTATCTGAACTCCAAGCATTGTCCATTAGGCCCCCGTATTTAATATTCCATAATGACAGGGTCTCCTTGAGACTTAACCCGTCCTTTCTACCCAAGGTATCGTCTACTTTTAATCTCCACCAATCCATTGAGTTACCTGTGTTTTTTCCCAACTTCTCCAACAAGGCGGAGTACAAATTTCATCAATTGGATGTGCATAGACAACTAAGATTTTTTTACACAGGACTAAACAGTCAAGAAAATCAGATCAATTGTTTGTCTCTTTTTCGGAGAACAGGGCGGGTACCTCTGTTTCCAAGTGCACTATTTCCAAATGGATTAAGGATTGCATTACCTTTGCTTACTCTTCAGCAGGCAGAAACTTACCATTTTCAGTCAAGGCTCATTCAACTAGGGCGGTCTCGACTTCAGTAGCATATCATGCCAGGCTTTCCTTGGACGACATCTGTGCTGCGGCCACATGGGCTTCTCATCATACCTTTTTCTCTCAGTACAAACTGGACGTGGCATCTAGAGGCCGGGCTTCCTTTGGTTCCACGGTTCTCAGGAGTGTTTTCCTATGAGCCTCCCGGGTTAGGGGAGCTAAGGATGCTGTCCCATCAGTAATGAATGTAGGCGAGATAGGACCACATAACATCAGTTAGTTATGTACTCACCATAACGATTGATGTATGTGGTCCATCTCGCCTACATTCTTATGTACCCTCCCACCTTCCCCCTACCTGAAGGATTTGGAGGATAGTTGTTTTGAGACCCTTCAGAACTGGTTTCTTTTTTTCACTTTCTGGGGATGGTAATCCTCTTAGTAAGGTTGATGTGTGTGGAGTAGTTGCGATTTATGCAAACGAGATCTGGGGGTTTGGGAGAGTTGCATCCTGGGATACCAGTTAGCCCAGCCAATTAGAAACTTCGTGCTTGAAAATAGTCGGCCAAGTCGGAGCCGATTGTCGGCTCCGAACCCATCGGTAATGAATGTAGGTGAGATGGACCACATACATTGATTATTATGGTGAGTACATAACTAACTATTTTCAGCTCTGTCATTTGGGGTATGCAAAGCTCCCAACCGTTTACCGCTTGTTTAGCTGTGCTGTTTGCTCATTTGCCCCATAATAGCAAATACATGGGAATTTCTGCTGTATCACTTAAGTTTGTCAGGTGTGCTAAATCACTCTTGCCTCGTTTAAAACCGGTAACTTTTTTGGAGGAGTCACAGTCTGTTTATTCACGAAGCTATTTGTAACGCAGGATAAAATGATATAGAGTCAAGGGTCCCTGACAGATTTTTTCTCAGAAACTGTTCTTAACAGCAAGACGGTTTCAGAAAGCTCTGAGATACGTGTCATTTTGCATTTTCCTCGTTACTCATGCAAGGCTGCACATGAGAAAGACATAGTGGCTGCTCAGAAATGCCTTGATATGGGCCACAGATTCCCTGAAATACTTAATTCTGTTTTCATGTATATGGGTAAAGAGCATCTGTGTTGGACAGGTGTAATCAAAGTGTCCATGGGAATGTTGATCTTGCTTCCATTAGTGGATGTAGTATCTGACGACAGACTTCAGATGAGTGGGAAGCCTATTTCAGCAACCTGTGAGGTCAGGGCATCTGGTTTCAACAAGAAAAATCTCTTCAGATCAGTTTAGAAGAAGTGATGAGATCAGTCTACTGGGTATAAACAGTCTTTCAGAACAACTTTTTTAGGCCATTTGTAGTTCAGTTCAGAAAGACAGCAGCATAAACAAATGGAGTGGAGAACAGTATCTTGCAATCACAGCACCTTTAGCCAGAGATTCATGATCTATTTTGCAACCATTTCGTCATCACTGAGTGTTCTGAATGTTTGAGTGAAGAGCAGGTATTAAGATGTCAGCTGAACACCACTCTATAGAGAGTTTGCTTCAGAGGGACTGGGCTGCAGTGGCATACTCTGAGGAAACCCAGATGTGTAGTGATAGTGAGGGTTTTTTGGAAATAGCTAGCAGATGCTCCTTTGGAAGAACTCCATTTCCACCTGTTTGAGACTTTCTCCCCTGTGCCAGGGAAGGTCATGGAGTCCAAATAGACTTGGTTCAAGACTTCGGTATTTGAGACAGAGGCAAGAAAGAGTGGACAAAAGAATGGTCAGTGCTCATCAAGGCAGCACTGTTACCCACTGGTGGACACTAGTAACAAGGGAAGCAATCAAGTTAAACAGAGGCCTTTTATGCAGTGGTGAGAATCACCTTGTTTGTGAAGTAAGTATTGACAGCCCAAGAAGACAGCTAAGATGGTCAGTGAAGTGGAAGTGTGGATCTGGGAGAAGTTTGGTGAGGCCATGGAGGATGGCTTTTGGATAGTTTCTGTGGTCTGGAAAACTATCTGGTGACCTAGGATAATTGGGTGTAACATCATCCAGGATGCTCTCTGCATGGATGTTGAAGGTCTCAACTCAAATGGGGATATTGGCCGAAGGTGGATGAAACATTTTGAAAAGCTCCTGAATCTATTGAGTATGCCCTCCTTTGGGAAAAGTACTGTCAAGATTGGATCCATTTCTGTAGATGATCACTGCAGTGATTAATGACCTCCTCAGTGGTAAGACTGTGAGTGGATGAAATGCAGCTAGAAATACTGAAGGCAATAAATGTTGTTGTTTGCGTGTTGTGTGTAAATTATAAGGAACAGTACCTCTGAACTGTCAAACTAGGGTGGGGGGGCACTGTTTTCCAACAGGAGAGCAAGATTATGTGTAGCAGTTGTAGAGGGATCGCACTCCTCCCTCTTTCTAAAAAAGTCTATGCCAGAGTCATGGAAAAGAGACCTGAGACTTTAATAATTAAACTTATGATTCAGGAGGAAAATTTGCAGATTCTGTTTTGGCCATGTGGCAGTGGCTCAGTTGTTTCTCCTTGTATTAAGTAACATGCACTTGGATGGATTCCCACATGCTGATACCAGGTAAGGAAATATGCTGAGCACTCAAGAGAGACTAGTAGATTCAGTAAACATATCTTGGCACTACCAGTTACACTCCAAGAACTGTCCGCACGAGTTTTGCAGACAGATTGTGTACCCCAGAATGTCTTGTGCAAGATGCTCTAAGAATATGGTGTTCCTGTGTCATTGCTACATGTCATTTGTTCACTGAAATAGAAAAGCAAGACTTCTGTCTGCCTTCTTGGTGTTAAGTTAGATACATTAAAAGTGGGAGTAGGGCAGAAGTCAGAATGTCTTGTCATCCCTCTTGTTTGTGATTTTTGTGGACACGATATTAAGATGCATTTATGGTTTGGAGAGTATCCAGTTTGGTGCTGTGAAGGTTGCATATATGTTCTTTGCAGACAATGTTATCATCCTTTTCTCAGGTGACTGTGATCTCCATAACACACCAGAATGATTGTCAGCTGTGTGTGTAACATTCATCCTGAATAAGTACCATCAAATCGGAGACCATTGTTCTTTCCCTGAAGACACTAGATTGCTCTCTTCAGGTGACTGGGAACAGCTACCTAAAGTGGAGGTATTTAAATATCTTCGCATTTTATTTGTGAGTGAGGACAGAGGGGATGTAATGGTGGTTACAACAGCAGAAGCAGTACTACACACATTGAACCAAACTGACATGAGACAAATCCTAGGACGAGGTTCTCACTTTACTTGCCAGTCTGCATCCCTGCTATCACCAATGAATGGTGAATGAAAGGATGAGATCAGAGATGTAAGTGGCAGAAATAAGGTCCCTTCTCAGGGTATCCAGATGTATTTTCCATGACAGATTTTGGGGCTTGGCTATCACAGAGAATCTTGGAATAGAGTTGTTGCTTCTCCAGATTGAGAAGAACCATCAGAAGTGTTTGAACATCTAGTGAGGATTCTGCTTCGTACTGTCCCACTGGAGATATACCTGGCACAGAGCACTGGAAGGAGACCGCTAACATGGAAATGTCTAGCTATTCCTCAGGATGAACTAGTAAGTATTTCTAGGGATAGAGAAGTCTGGTTTGTCTTGCCTTAGCTTGCTGTTACCATGATCCTCACCAGGGCAAGTGGTTTAGAAAACTAATGGATGGATGTTCCTGTTTACTTTCATCACTGGGTTTTACACATACCTTTATATGTGGAGAGTTCTGCGTAATGTCTGTTGCATCTAAGTGGCATTAGCAGCGTAGTGATCCTTTTTTTGGCTTTTTGTACCAAGAAATATATAATAAAGGTATGGTTCGTATGCTTGCGTGGGAGCGCACGCACACACACACACACACACACACACACACACACACACACACACACACACACACACACACACACTACAAGTAAACATAGATATTAGATTTATTAAATTCAAGTAGTTGCTAATGTGGCAGAAAAAAATAGAATTACTTGTTTTCAGGAGTGGATTATCAGTCAGTCCCATTGAAAGATAGACTAGAGTATCAGTTAATGTCTGCCAGCAAAGTTAAGCCGCAGAGATACTTAGAATTTCAAGTCATGTCTTAACGTTACTTACTGATCAGGGTGCACACCAGAGTAAAAGTATAACCTTTGAACCTTTGTAAAGGCTAGAGTCTTTAATATATATTTAAATTGCAGTGTAACTAGTGTGGTTAAGATATTCTTTAATGTACTAGAGCCCATAATTTGTAATGTTAAGTTGTCTAACTCGCCTTCATTCTTGCTGGTTGGGTTCGGAGCCGATCCTCAGCTCCAACTCGGCCATCTTTAAAAGCTCGAGAGCTGCTTACTGGCTCGAGGCCCCCCTATATCCCATGATGCCTGGTACTAGATATCCAGATCTCGTTTCCAGCTTCTGCTACGAGGTTGTTCTACTGGCTCAGGTCGTATAAGCTTTACTATTATTTTTGTATTTTTTCTTGTTAAAAATCTATATTGATAGTGTAGAATTAGTCGTTAGTTAGTCTTTAGTATTGTAGTTAGTTTTTCTTCTAGATGAGTGTTACACCTTCCTTAAGAAACTCGTTTTAGTTACAGAGTTTCCCCTCCCCCCTTCTCTCCCTTTTCCACAGAAAGGTTCTTTCCATTTAAGTTAGAGGTTAGTCTTTCTTTCTATCTCGCTTTTAAATTAAAAAAAAAATAATTTTTTTTTCTTCTAATTAATCACTGTTGGTGTTTAGTGATAGTTTTAGATGGGTTTTTTTTGGTTGTATTGATATTTGTAGTGGTCTGTGGTAACTGTAGAGTGTTAACTTTTTTACTGTTGGTTACCTTAACCATCTGTGTGGAAACTTGTCCTTGGTTTTCCCCCTAGGATGTCCAAGGATCCAAAACCATCCGGATTCAAGAAGTGTGATTCATGCTGTCAGAAGATGTCTCTGACAGATGGTCACACTTCTTGTGTTTATTGTCTGGGTGCTGTGCACCTGCAGGACTGTTGCTTGATCTGTCATGCCTTCAGTCCAAGAGTCCTGCAGGAGTGCAAAAATAAATTGATTCTGAGGGGTATGCTTAAACCCCAAGACTCACCAGCGAAGGCTCAGCTGGCAAAATCTTCCAGGCCACCTAAGCCATCGGCTCCCAGTTCGGAGCCGTCGTTGGGTGAAGCCACAGAAGCCTTTTCTGCTCCGGCTGGAACCGATGTCCCTCCCTCCCAGTCGGCTCCGACACAGTCTTCGGAGCTGGCTGAGAGTCAAAAGAGATCCAGGTCTCCATCTTTGGAGTCGATACACTCTGCTCCGAAGTCGCCCCTGCTCCAATCGGAGCGTAGTCACCGATCATCCCACTCTTCTTGGTCCTCTAGACTTTCGGACCATGACTTGGAAAGAGTGGTCAGTAGGCTCTTAAAATCGCAGGCCCTAGCCAAAATGTTGTCCAGCCCTCCTCATCAGGAGTCGGTTCTGTCCACAGCTGTAGATATTCCTCCGCCGACTCTTCCTATGAGCTCGGAGCCGGAGTTCGTTCGGGTTCAAGTCGTGGAACTGTCGGCGCCAATATCCTCTCTTTCGGTTCCCATCGGCTCCGATCCCTTCCATGGTACCTTCCCTGGAGGGTTCTGGGCGCCGAGACTCCCTCATCGGCTCCGAGGGGGCGAGTGGCATCAGACACTTGTCCGACCCCGCTGTCCCTCTCGGTGCTTCGGCACAGGTGAGCTCAGCTCCCACATCTGCCTTGGCGCCGTCTCCCTCGGTGTGGGGAGGGCTTCTGGTTTCTTCGGAGCCTAAGCCTTCTCTGTGTCCGGGCAGGGACGCCTTCGAGGTGATGAGGAATGTACTGGCCCCTGAGTCAGTCCCACGATTGACCCCATTGGCTCCTCCCCCTAGGGTGCCTGCGTCAGCCTCTGCCCCTCTTCCAGACCCCAAGCATGGGGATCCAGCGCTCCAGGACACCCCTTTGGGTTTATCCTCCTCTTCTGAGGCCTCCCCTTTTCTTTCAGAGGAGCCACCTCGCAAGAGAAAATGCAAGAGGAAGCATGTTGACTCCCCCGAGTCTGTCACATTGGATACCGACTTAGAGGAGTCGGAAGGGTCCCCACGATCCCCCTCTGAAGATGTCTCCTTCTCAGACATCCTTGAGATGCTTAGGCAGAGGGGAAACTGGACTACCTTAAGCCCTTCTGAGGATGAGCCAGTATTCCTGGATGCGTTTGGATCCCGACCTTCCACCTCCTGGGTGTCTCCGCCTTTCGACCCACTGATGTCTGTGGTGGCTCAAAAGGTGTGGACGGCTCCAGACACAGTGGAACCAACCCCTAGAAGACCTGCCAAGTTCATTACTGCCCCGCAGGACAAACAATTCTTGACCAAGGGTGTCCCCGTTGATGCCATGGTGGTAGCAGCGGCCACAAAGAAGGAGTTGACTGAAACTTCATCTGTCCATCCCCTAACAAGGAGTCCAGGACAATGGACAGATATGGGAAGCAGATATTCTCTTCAGCAACCTTTTCCATGAGGTCCCTGAATTACCTGTGCCACTTTACCCGTCTTCAGAGGGATCTCCAGAAAGAGCTTGGAGATACCCTCAAAGATCCATCAGCTGAGGGGGCCCAGGCTAAGTCAGCCTCCCAGCTAGCGACTCTTAATTCAGTGGTAAACTCCTCCATGCGGCTCATTTCGTATGCAGCCGATGGTGCGAGTCAAGCCGCAGGCACAAGCGTGCTGGAACCTTTCAGAGCGTCTTTCACCAACACCCCGTTTGATGGTTCCTCTCTCTTCGGATCACAGGTGAAAGATACCCTTACCAGGTGTGAGTAGGAAGGCAAGACTCTCTGCTCTAGGAGTCTGTTTTTCCACTCCTTCCAGACCATATCCTAAGGGTCAGAAGAGTGGAAAGATGTTCCGGAAATCCCAAGGAGCCTTGCCGGACACAAGTGGTGAGTTTCCCTCCAGGGGCAGAGGAGGCAACAATAACAGACGCCGCCCTCGTGGCAGAGGGGGGGGTCCGCAAAACCAGGGCAGCAGAGAATCTTTCTCTGACAAGCCCTTCCAGTATCCCTGAAGGGTTGCCCGGCTGCTCACCTCTGGAGGCAGTCGGGGGAAGATTATCCCTGTACCCAAGAACCTGGCAAGACATAGCTCAAGACAAATGGGTACAGTCCGTCATATCCGGAGGGTACAGAATTCCCTTCATTCGCACCCCCTTAAGGTCAAACAAGTCCCTTCCAGATGTTCCACCCAATCTAAGGGACCAAGCAGTGCAAGAGGTCTCAAAACTGCTAAGAAAAAGGGCCATCCAGCAAGTCCCAGCAGACCAACAAGGATCCGGAATTTACTCAAGGTTCTTTTTGGTACCAAAAAAGACAGGGGACTGGAGACCCAATTTGGATCTCAGCAGACTAAACAAGTCTGTACAAAGAACAAAGTTCCGGATGGTCACGCTTCAGTCCATTTTTCCCTTTCTGGGTCAGGACAATTGGATGTGCTCCATAGATCTTCAGGATGTGTACTACCACATCAAAATGGACTTCGCTTCTGGCTGGGAGCCAGCTATTATCAGTTCAGAGCTCTGCCCTTTGGTCTCACCACAGCCCCCGGGGTGTTTACCAAATGTATGGCAGTAGTTACCGCTCACCTGAGACGGCAAGGATTCCAGGTGTTTCCATATCTCGACGACTGGCTCCTCACTGCTACCACCAGACATCACCTTCTGCGAGCCAGAGACTGCACTATCCACAATTGCTCCAGGCTAGGTATCATAATAAATTTCGAAAAGTCTGCATTGTCGCCCTGTCAATCTATCACCTTTATAGGCGCAAATTTAAATACCAAAGGCATGTTAGCGAGCCTCCCACCAGACAGGGTGTTAGTGATTAGTCAGCATGTCAAGGTTTTATTAGCATGCAAAAGGATTCAAGCCAGGTTTGTCCTTCAGATGCTAGGTCTCATGGCAGCAGCAATCATACTTGTCTCTCTAGCTTGTTTTCACATGAGGATCCTCCAGGGGCTTCTTTTCACCCAACGGTCCTTTCAGCAACTTCCCATGTCTTACATGATTATGATCACTCAGGCATGCAAGAAGCATCTTGCGTGGTGGATGGTCTCCACATCAGTGCTCCACGGCAGATCATTTGTTCTCCCCCTTCCAGTGGCTACAGTGACCACGGACTCTTCCCTGTTTGGGGGGGGGGGGGCATTATCAGGGCAGAACAGTCCAAGGCACCTGGCAACCTCACAAGTATCATCTGCACACAAATGTCTTGGAGATGAGGGCCGTGCTCTTAGCATTGCAGGCTCTTTAGGACTCTCTTCCTACCGGGACCATTGCAGTTCAAATGGACAATATGTCCGTAGTGTGGTACATTAACAAGCAGGGCGGAACCAGGTCCTACCCCTTATGTTGAGAAGTGCTTTCTGGCAGTGAGCGATCTCTTCCCAACGGTTTCTGATTGCAAAGCACATCCCTGGCAGGTCCAACGTCATAGCAGACAGACTGAGCAATTCACATGCCTCACGAGTGGTCTCTGAACCAGGTAATTGCAGACCAAATCTTCTGCAGATGGAGCCAACCTTGCTGCGACCTCTTTGCAACTCCCTTCAACAGCAAGTGCAGCAATTTCTTCTCTCTCCTTCCACTTCCCGGGCATTCCCCCAGAGACGCTCTAGTCCATGATTGGCCCCAGGGACTTCTTTATGCATTCCCTCCTTTCCTCCTCATACCGAAACTAATTCAGAAGGCTTCTGCTTTGGGTTGCAAAATGATCCTCATTGCCCCTTACTGGCCTCGACAAATATGGTTTCCGTTCCTGCATTGCTATCTTCTCGAACAGCCTTGGACTCTGGACCTAGTTCCAGACATCCTGATTCATCAGTCGGGCGGGCTGAACCAATCCCTGCACTCTCTCCAGCTCACAGCGTGGCTGCTCCACTTCTAACCTTAGCCAAGCTCCCAGATATCTCCCCCTCTGTGCGTGAAATCCTTTTGTCGTCACACAAGTCTACGGCCAAAAGAACTTGCGCTAGTAAGTGGAAACATTTTTCTTCCTGGGCAGAGGCAAAAAGTATTGACCCCTTTTCAGCCCCAGTACACTCCCTTTTGGAATTTCTTGCGGAGCTCTTCCATGTGGGGTCCGCTTCCGCTACAATTAGAGTTCAGTTAGCAGCAATTTTAAATTTTCACATTGGCCTATCGGAAAACAGTATCATGTCCCATAAGCTCTGTAAAGCCTTTCTCAAAGGAACCATTCTGCTCAGGCCCCCAGTCAGAGATCCTCCACCACCGTGGGATCTAAATTTGATTTTAGCTTCGCTAATTCTGCCCCCTTTTGAACCTGCAGCTTCTTGTTCACTGAAGTTCTTATCTTGGAAAACCCTTTTTCTGGTAGCTATTACTTCAGCCAGAAAAGTTTCTGAACTACAGGCTCTTTCTATCCGACCTCCATACCTTGTGTTCCACAATGACAGGGTTGCTCTGAGGACTAATCCTTCCTTCCTTCCTTCCTTCCTAAGGTCTCTTCAGAGAGTAACTTGAATCAGTCCATAGACCTTCCAGTGTTTTTCCCTAACCACTCCAACAGGGCGGAGTATAAGTTGCATCAGTTAGATGTTCACAGGCAACTACGCTTTTGTTTACATAGAACCAAAGACATTAGAAAATCAGATCAACTGTTTCTGTCTTATGCAGTAGGTAAACAGGGGCTTCCGGTCTCCAAGGTGACCTTATCCAGGTGGTTGTCTTCTATCTTCACGTTCATTTACCAACTCAGGAATAAAGAACTACCGGTCAAATCAAAGGGTCACTCCAACAGAGCTTTAGCCACTTCAGTGGCTTTTCAGGCTAGGTTGCCCATGGAATCTATTTGTGCTGCGGCTACATGGGCCAACCCACATACTTTCATTTCGCATTACAAGTTGGATTTGGTTTCCAGGAGCAGAGCCGATTTTGGTTCCACTGTTCTGAAGAGTCTTTTCCGATGAGCCACCCAGGATTTTAGGTGCTAGGGACGCTGTCCCAACCATCAAGAATGAAGGCGAGATAGACAACTTAACATAAAGAAGTTATGTACCTACCATAACGTTCCATGTTAGTTGTCTTCTTCTCGCCTTCTTTCTTGTGTCCCACCCTCCATCCCCCTATCCTAGTGGACCGAGAAGAGTTCCTCTTGTTTTTGCACTGGCTGAGTCTTCTCTGGCTATTTCCTTCTGCTTCGTAGTCTCCCCAGTAGGAATTATGCATTTTAGGATAGCATTCATTTATTATTATTATGTCTGCAGTTAGACTTACCAAATGAGATCTGGGTATCTAGCGCCAGGCATCATGGGATATAGGGGGGCCTCGAGCCAGTAAGCAGCTCTCGAGCTTTTGAAGATGACGGAGTCGAGGATCGGCTCCGAACCCAACCAGCAAGAAAGAAGGTGAGAAGAAGACAACTAACATGGAACGTTATGGTGGGTACATAACTTCATTTTTTGTACCATGTATCAGCATATAGGAATGCATCCAAGAATATTAAATAGAGCTTTCCCTTCATATCCATCAAGTGACAAAAGTTATTTCTGGCATATAGCCATGTCAGCAAGCGCAGTGTCTCCTCCTGGAAGCAAGGGACTGTTTCTAGTTTTCTAGACTTGGTTTTAGGATTATGAAATGCAATTTTACCAACTATGGCACTGATAAATAGTCGTACAAGTTACTGCACTATTGACTCACCAGAAGAATGTATTTTATAGTACATGATCACTTGTTAACCGCAGAAATGATCACTTTAAGCCTATTTTAGTAATGTTCTGTGCATCATTACACTTGCTGTTGGAGAGTAGTCTTAAGTAATTGAAAAGAAAGTTCCATTTTGAACTACTTCACTGAGGTATACCACTGACACCATAAATGTTAGGAGAGAACAGTAGGCTGAAAGCCCATTTGTAAAAGTATACCTGTTTCATTTGTGTGCACTGGTAACTATGATTATTTCTGCACTGGAGTGAATGAATGATTTATTTACTGATTTGACTGACTGACAGGTACTATTTATGTAGCTATTATCTATATAGTTAGCTATCTAACTGGAATTAGCCACATAACTTAACCTCTTACAGAAGGCATTTTATAAGCATAATAATTTCTCCAGTTTTTTTCTCTTTATTGTGACCTTTGTCTCCAGATACCATATTTAATTGTAGCTGTATGATTAACACATACCACTTTAGGCACAGTCTCAAATAATGTGCTCCTTCCCTCTCTCTGCGTCTTAATTTGCAGTTCTACCGTCCTTCAGTTGACGAAGTCTTACTTTTGTCAATTGCAAATGCCACTACTACAGCCTTCCTGACCCCCCACTGCCCATTTTCATGAAGCTCCTGGACCAGCCAAGAGCGACACATTAGATCGATTCCTATCAAGCTGTTTTCTTCAAGTTTGACTGTGTATCCCTCTGCTTAAATTGGTACTCGGAAGAGGTGATTAACTCGTAACCTGTTTTCTTTGTGGCTGCTTATCTCTTTTCCCTTATACTAGTGGATGATAACTTCATCCAGCGATATCACTTTGCCTGCTGTATGCATCACATCTTTAACTTTTTTCAGTAATTTTGTTGTTGTGAGTACCTTCAGTACCTCCCATCTTTTTGGAAAGGTTATGCACACCATATACTTTATAAACAAATGTTCCCAAAGCAAGATTAACAGACCTGGTAGCTTACATCCTTCTAAGCTGGGAATTGCTGATTGAAAGCTCAGTGTCTGCTGTTCTAAAAGTGTATTAGTTCTGGTTTAAGCACTTGGGCTTCAGGCCAGTTATTCTGCTTTTGTGGTTTGTGGTCTGCACTCTTGTGGGAGGAGAGGCTGGATTCTGCCCTTCTGAGCTGTGAATTTCTGGTCACATGCTTATTGTGCCTACTTATTCAAACTGTTTCTTTCTAAAATTTGTGCGCCTTGTTGCTGTAGCATAGGACCAGATTCAGGCCTGCTGAATCTAGCTTTGTTTCTTTAACTTGAGCACTGATCCAGGCCATCTTTTTTCAAGAAGGTTCCCATGCATCCTAGTAGCGGGAGAGTGCAGTAAGAACTTGTCTGATTGAAGAATGCTGGAACAGGGCTCAGTTTTGAGTTTTTTTCTGATTAATTGGGTAACTTGTTTAAATCAGATTGTTTGTTTTTTATTGTTTTATATATATATAAAAAATTGCACTTTATTCATCTGCTTTTACTGTATTTGTGTTTCTTCCTACTTTATTACTAGGGGCATTGACTACAACTCTGAACTGAGGTATATAGCAATACGCATCTTTTTATGCGCATTTAAAGTGTTTTTTTGATCGTATCTGCCTTATTTTCTGGGAAAAAAAAAAATATATATATATATTTGTTTCCCGCCTTTCTAAGCTAGTATAGTCCAGTTTTCAGGTTACTACTGAATTCACAGCCGTATTACAAATCTCTCTGTTTGCCCATACCTTACTTGGATAGAAGGAAATTTCTCTGTTCACCTGTGAGAGAGGGGAGCTTTAAGCAGCCTATCTGTCCGTGGAGGAGTGGTTTCAGCCCAGAAAGTAATAGTTTATTGGCCATTTTGGGCTAATTTCTCTCTCTCATTTCTCTGCTATAAAAAATGCATTGTGCGCCGGGCAGCGCCGGTTAGCTAGGGTATAACTATTCCTGGCTGCACAAAGTCTCCTCTTCAATTTTTCCCTTGGAACTATACAAACTTCAACTTAAGCACTTAAGCCATTCATTTCTCAGCCTGGCACTTGCTCAAAACTCATAGCAAGCACTTATAAACCCTAGCACTACAGAAGGACAAGGCTCTCTATTCGACCTTACCAGCTATTCAGTAAAACAGTTCACTACACCTATCCAGGCATGTCCAAAGGGCAGTTTCAGGTGTACTCTCCAGTCCAACTGGTGAATCTGGGCTTTTTGAGGCAATGTTACAACTACCTCATGTACACAGACAACCCTCTCCTCCTACCACCAAACACTAATACATGCGAGAGATGCAATTATACAGCCAAACTGGAGGCTAAGCTCTCTCAACCCAAGACTGGATCAGACAGTCAAGAGGAGAAGGGAAATACTGGCATCACACCACCAGTCTCACATAGACCCATTAAACCAGCACCAGTAAAAAACACACGTAAATACACGAAAACATACTCGGAGGCTCTAAATAAAAATCTGCAAAAGCAACAGAGCCCTCCAAAGCAGGCATCCAAGCAACCTCCACCCCCCCAACACAAGCCATGAAACACATACTTCACAAAACCAGTGTGCCACGCAATCACAGCCGTCAAGGCAAAATAACATACCCAACATACTAGTAATACGTGACTCTATAGTCAGGCACACTGACGTCCCACTCACTAGGCTGAATAAGGAGAAGGTTACTGTTAGCTGCCTGTCGCATGCCAGGATCCGCCACGTAACACAAGTGCTCAGGTCACTCCAGAACAAGTACAAATACAACTCTGTCATTGTCCATGTTGGTGTGAATGACGTGAGCCATACCTCCCTGGACTACATGAAAAGAGACATGGAAGAGCTCTCTAATCTCATAGCCCAGGCCGGTATGACCCTGACCCTGAGTAGCATCCTGCCCTCACCAGGAATGATACAAAGGTATAAAGAAAAAAATATAATTTTCAACAATTGGCTAAGTTTCTGGTGTCATTCAAAGGAGATCTAGTGCCTCTCTGCCTAGGATGACATGCTCCTCAAGCCACGCTGCTTCGCTAGAGACGGCTGGCACCTGTCACCCTTACGCTTTCAAATACTGACCAAGGCTCTTGCCACCCCCATAGTGCCTTTTTTAGGCAAAGCTCAAAAGACAAATCCACCACCGTAAATAGCACAAGTAACAAAAATCTGAGGGTAATACTACTCATTGCCAGAAGTCTAAACCTCATAATGCACGCACTCGAGGCACTCCTCAGTATGGAGAAAATAGATATATGTGCAGTAACAGAAACCTGGTTTAAGGATCTAGAGAGCACCCCAGCACTACCAGGCTACAACTCATACCATACATTTCAGCCACAGAACCCGGACCGAAATACAAAAGGTGGGGGAGTATCCATATTCATCAAGGATACCCACACCTCCAGGTTAATGGCACAGCATGATGCTTCAGAGATTATCCACGTGCAACTAGCAACGGGCAGAACTGCATTTCAAATTGTAGCTTGCTACAGATTATCCACCATGTCCCAGGACTCCCATTCCACATTTCTGGAAACACTGGGTAACATAAAGGTCCTACCAAACACCCTAATATTGGGTGATTTCAACTACCCAAACATTAACTGGGAGAACTACTCAAGTACTAACTCGCTTGCCCAACATTTCCTAGAATTTATAAACTCAAACACCCTGGAACAACTGGTCAACACTCCCACCAGAGGTGACAGCATATTGGATCTGGTCCTCACCAAATAGGGCGACCGGTGTTCCACACCGGAGGTCAACCCCTCGCTGGTTAGATCTGACCATAAACAAATCACTCTGGATATCAACATTCCGCCCCCACCCCCGGACAAGGAAATCACCGTGAAAAACTTTTCAAAAGCTAACTTCTTGTTACTTAAGACGGAGGTGGAAAGTTTCAAAGCCCCCATGCTAAAATATAACGCTGTCCAAGCTGCAAAATCCTTTACTAATGCATTCTACAGGCACCTACAAGAATGCATGGATCGAGCTATCCCAAGCAAAACCAAAACTCACTCCTCCAAGAAAAGGAAACCACTCTGGTGGACCCCTGCCATAAATAAGCTATACAATAGGAGGAAACTAATACAGAAAAGAGTAAAATCCCAAGAAGGGAAGACATCTCTGATCAGTATCAGCAAGAAACTACGATCCCTCATAAAATAGTCCAAGGCGAGCTTTGAAAGAAAACTTGCCAAGGACTCCAAAGATAACCACAAGGCATTCTTTAGCTATGTCAAGAATCTAAGTGGCAATGCACAGATCTGCTCAGAGTTAGTGCAAAATGGCACAAAATACACTGAACCAACTGATATTGCCAGCATCCTGGCAGACAGGTTCAGTGCAAACTTCACCCCCAGAAGGGCCCATAACCATACCAGAAGAATGTAGAGCCCCTGAAATCATGAACACTCAGTTTAAAATAGCCCTCTCCAAAGCCAAAAACACAGCATCAATGGGACTGGACGTTGTCCCAGGCTGCGTCTTACATGAGCTCAAAGATGAGCTAACCCCTCACCTTAACACACTGTTCAGACTCAGCCTCTCCACAGGTTACGTACCCATAGAGTGGTGCACAGCAACAGTTTTTCCACTCCACAAAAGTGGAGCCACAACAGACCCTGGGAATTATCGCCCTATAAGCCTGACTAGCTTGGTCTGCAAGGCTATGGAGTGCATCATCATGGAACTCATTAACAGAGACATTGAGAACCTCCAAACACTGGACCCTACCCAGTTCAGCTTTGTTAAGGGCAGATCATGCCTCCTAATCTTGGTGGACTTCTTTGAGACAGTTACCAAGGCTATAGAAGAGGGAAAGGTGGTACACACAGCTTACCTAGACCTTGCAAAGGCCTTCAACACCATTCCCCATTTTGGTATTATAGACAAGCTCACCAGCCTGAACATAAACCCCTATGTCACAAGATGGGTTGCCAATTAGCTCACAGACAGCACCCACATGGTGAGGGTTGCGGTAGCTAGGTCTGACTCTAAACCTGTTACAAGTGGCATTCCCCAGGGCTCAGTCCTAGGATCCCTCCTGTTCAGCATTTACTTCTCAGAGGTACAGACAAGCACAGGAGGACTATAGCTGACCAAGTTTGCAGACGACTGCAAACTAAGGGCTATAATTGACTCACCGGCTGACACAGACATCCTCCAAAAGGGTCTCACTGAAGTGGATACCTGGTGTCAAAATCATGGCCTCAAGCTAAATGCCAAAAAGTGCATAGTTATTCCCTTTGGAAATAACAAAGTACCCACAAACTACCACATAGGTGGTAGTCCTCTAAATACGAAAAATGTAATAAGGGATCTGGGGACCCAAGTAGATAGTAATCTCGCCTTTGATAATCACATTGCCAAAGTGGTTAGAAAATCCTTCTATGTGGCCCACCTAATCACAAAAGGGTTTGCATCCAGATCAAAAGAGGTCTTTGTGCTCCTCTACTCATCACTCATCAGACCCATCATAGAGTACAACACCCCATTTGGGATGTACCTTACAAGACACCTGCAACAGCTGGAAAGACCACAGAAGTACCTTAGCAAGAGGATTACTGGCCTCAAACAGATGCCCTATGCAGCTCAACTGAAGAAACTCCAGCTGTACTATGTTGCATACCGCCTGCTCAGAGGTGACCTCTTCCTGACATACAAGGCCATGTCCAACCCAGAATTGATGGACATTCTCCACCTAAAGAAAACCTTATCCCCTTGAGCCACACGCTCTAGGGATCTAAACCTCACCACAACAATAAATAGGATGTACTGGAGGGATAGATTCCTGTCCCAGAGACTTCCCATGCTTTGGAACAAGATTCCAGTTTACATTATTCAGAGCTCCTCGCTAGCATTCTTCAAGAGAAACCTTAATGAGTGGATGGGAAACAGAAAGCTTACCCCAGGGATCACTTCATTGGCTGTGCTGGACAGAGGCACAGGGAACTAATCTAAGGGGGTGGCGAAAGCCAACACATTCTGGCTAGGCTTATAAATGCCTTCGGGCAGATAGCCTAGAACCTACCTATGAACCTATAACCTCAGCAGAAGACTGCGGCATTAACATTCTCCTATGTTATGTGCTTTTCATATTTAGTTCTCATAGGTTCATAGATTCATAGGTAGGTACTAGGCTATCTGCCCTAGGGCATTTATAAGCCTAGCCAGAATGTGTTGGCTTTCGCCTCCCTTTTAGACTAGATTCCTGAGCCTCTGTCCAACAGGGCCATAGAAGTGATCACAGGAGTAAATTTACGATTTCCCATCCACTCATCAAGATTTCTCTTGAAGGGGGTCAGCGAGGGGCTCTGCCTAGCATGGACTGGGATTCTATTCCAGAGCGAGGGAAGCCTTTGGGATATGAATCTGTCCCTCCAGCATGTCCTATTTATTGTTGTGCTAAGGTTTAAATCCCTGGAGCGTGTAGCTCTAATGGATTTGGTTTTCTTGAGGTGGAGCATGTCCAACAATTCTGGGTTAGACATGGCCTTGTACGTCAGGCAGAGATCGCCTCTGAGTAGGCGGTAAGCAACTGAGTAGAGCTGGAGTTTCTTTAGTCGAGCTGCATAGGGCATCTGTTTGAGGCCCACGATCCTCTTGATGAGGTATTTTTGAGGTCTCTCCAGCTGTTGCAGGTGTCAGGTAAGGTACACCCCAAATGGGGCATTGTACTCAATTATGGGCCTGATGAGCGATGAGTAGAGGGGCACAATGACCTCTCTTGATCTAGATGTGAACCCTTTTGTGATTAGGTGAGCTATATAGAAGGTTTTTCTAACCACTTTGGCAATGTGTTTGTCAAAGGAGAGGTTACTATCTACTTGGGTCCCCAGATCCCTAATTACTTCTTCCGTACTTAGTGGTTTACCTCCTATGTGGTAGCTCGTGGGCACTTTGTTTTTCCCAAAGGGAATGACTATCCACTTTTTGGCATTTAACTTGAGGCCATGGTTCTGACACCAGGTATCCATATCCATAAGACCCTTCTGGAGGATGCTTGTGTCAGCCGGCGAGTCAATTATGGCTCCCAGTTTGCAATCATCTGCGAACTTGGTAAGCCACAGTCCTCCCATGTTTGCCTGTACCTCAGAGAAGTATATACCGAACAAGAGGGGTCCCAGGACTGAGCCCTGTGGGACGCCACTTGTAACCGATTTAGAGTCGGACATGGCACCCGTGACTCTGACCATGTGAGTTCTATCCCTGAGCCAGTTTGCAACTCATCTTGTGACATATGGGTTAATATTTAAGCTGGTAAGCTTATTTATGATGCCAGAGTGGGGTATTGTGTCGAAGGCCTTTGCAAGGTCCAGGTAGGCTGTGTGGACTACCTTTCCCTCATCTATGGCTTTGGTTACTATTTCGAAGAAGTCAACTAGGTTTAAGAGGCAAGATCTGCCCTTAACAAAGCCAAATTGGGTAGGGTCCAGTGTTTGGAGGTTCCCAATGTCTTTCTTTATGAGATCCATGATGATGCGCTCCATAGCTTTGCAGACCAGGTTAGTCAGGCTTATAGGGCGATAGTTCCTGGGATCTGTTGTGCCGCCACCTTTGTGGAGCAGGATCACTGTTGCTGTGTATGCCATTCGTTGGGTACATAAACTGTGGTAAGGCTGAGTTGGAACAGAGCGTTTATGTGAGGGTTTAGTTCATTTTGGAGCTCATGTAAGACGCAGCCCGGGATACCATCCGGTCCCACTGATGATATGTTTTTTACTTTGGAGAGGGCTGCTTTCACCTGTGTGTCTGTGATGTCTGGTGGACTGCATTCTTCTGGATTGACACTGGCCCTTTTGGGGGGAAGGGGGTTAAAGTTTGCAGGTGTTCCAGTTAGTATGCCCCTATGTGCCAGCATGCTAGCTCTGAATTTCTCCTTGGAAGAACAGTTCAGTCTTGGTGCCTCCTTCTGTGGGCAACCAATTGAAAATGCCAGTGGGAAACCAACAGTGAGCCATGCTCATGGGCAAGATGGAACTTCTGTTAGGGAGCATACTCTACTGAGATGATTCACCCTTGCCAGGTGTCATTTATAATAGATGTTCTGACTGAAATTACTGTCGCAATATTCCAATCAGATGGTTTATCACCACTGATGTCCAGCTGGGGTAAAGCCTTAACCTCCATAAGCCATATGTCTGAAGTATGACCTCAGCCCGAGAGTGTAGGGGTGTATAAACAGACGTACGAGTGTAAATCCTCATACTGTTTGGCACCAGCTCGAACACAGGTCTTGTACCCATCAGTCTGATCTTCATGTGGTCATTTACAGAGTAAGCCTTCCCGGATTCAGATAAATGCCCCATATGGAAACATTTCTTTCTTGTTTATACGGTTTATCTGTGATTTGGTTAGATGTCATCTAGGAGGAGAAAGTGTGAGTGTGGTAGCAGATAACCTGCAAAGACCACCTTTCCCAGTGTCTTTTCTGCTTAGGGGCAGAGCATGACTACAAATTTTGTTCCATCTGCCAGTCATTCATACCCAAGACTTTGCAATCCTATTTGTTGATGCTTAATATGTTCCTAGAAACTCAACACCTTAAGCAATTGGCCTAGTCTAAGATGGTGAATCCCTCCATTCCTGATGGTACCATCCGCTTTAGAGCAACAACTCAAGAGGCCTAGGCCTGATGTTTAGTCTGCCCATTCAGATTATGATGTACCACTGAGATTAGAGTCTGCAGTACATCCAACTCTTCCTTAGATGCCCTCTACCACAGCCATGTTGGAGGCTGCTATGGTATCCAAGAACTGCTAGTGGTACAGAGAATGGGAATTGCTGATTGTTATTTCAGAGGGCCTGTAAGGTATCCCTCAAATTTTAGTATGGCAAGAGAACCTGGACTCACTGATTGAGGTACATCACAGGTCGAAGACTCTGTGCTTGGTCCATTTGGGCATCACCCCTAAGAAAAAATTCCAGAAGACCAAGTATGTCCTCTTCCCCAAATACCTTTAGGGAGAAGGATTGGATGAACTTTTCTCAAGAGCTTTTTAAAGGCCATTATGACTCTTAAACATCTATCAGACTCAGATGATCATTAGCATATGCCTCTCAAATTTAGTCACCAGGACAGGTGCCCTAAGATGATTAGGACTCCCTCTTCCCTGATTCTCTTGTGGAAGAAGCATCTTCCTGAGAGAACATTGTGAATATGATGAAACATTTTGTGTGTGAATCTAAGCAAATCTCTGATGTCCAGAAGCGATGCTACAGCCTTTTAAAAGTAGGCACACCAGCACCTTCTCCTGTCTCCCCAGACCTGGAGGCATTTTTTGATGCTTTTGCATCCAAATCCTCTCCTCTAGACTCTCACCCGCCTGCCCACCAAGAGGCTTGATAGATTCTACAAAGTTCTATATGAAGTTAAGTTTTTGTTCAATAATCCTATAGCTGATCCTTCTGCTGTCTCATTAGAGTCAGATAAGCATTCTAAGTTACTGCCAAATGTCAGTGCCTTTCCCTTAGACAAGAACAGTAGAGCCACAAACAGGAGGGGGGGGTCTATGCGTCCTCTACTCTGGCCTTCATTATCACCAGTTAGTGACCAAATACCTTCTGTCAGTCCTTGGCAACCTGAATAAGGTTTTTCTTGACATAAGGTCAGATTCCAAACAGATTTTGTTTTGGTAACTTATAGCATAAAATGCAGCTAGGATACTATGGAGGCCTCTTCCAAGCGCAGCTCCTACTGGCTTGGTTATTAAGAAATACACCTGGTTACACAATCAGCCTCTCCCATTATGACCCCAGGCAGCTAGTTTATTCAAGACCTTGCAAGAGCATGGCAAGACTGTGAAGGACTGCAGACAAATTCTACTTAACATCTGTGCCCAGATACAAGAGAAATTACTATGCCAAGTCCATTTCTTTTTCAGAAGGTACCACAGACCTTCCCAAAAACACAAGAAAGCACAGAGAAAAAGATTTCCAGAAATAGCTGAAAGGGACCTCAGGTGTAGGAGGCCTCCCTTCAGAAATAAGTCTGCATGACTGTCCCCTCTCCCTCCTCCTCCTGGTCCTTTCCTCTCTCCAAAAGAGAGTCTCTTTTGATTACAAACTGGGAAAAATAACTGCAGACAAGTGGGTACTCAACATCATTAAGCAAGGTTACAGAATGGCTTGGTAGGAGCTCCCTCTCCTCAAAGGCATTCCACGTCATTCACAAAAGTAGTTGCATCTTCTCCCTGCCATCCTACAAGACTTACTTTCCCACGACACCATAGTGCCAGTCCCTCCTCAATTTTTAAGAAGAAGATTTTAATCCAAGTTGTTCCTGGTGCCTAGAAAAGAGGTAAAGTGGAGACCCACACTTCTTAACTCAACACCTTCCTGAAGGTACCCACTTCCAAAATGCTGTCTCGTCAAACCATTCTTCCATTTAGCCTTCCAAAGACCTTTCTAGTAATTTTGGACTTAAAGGACTCCTATCTGCATATTCTGATATATCTGTCATGTAGGAAATTCCTAATATTCTGTACTGGCTCATCTGATTTTCAGTTTTCTGCTTTGCCCTTTGGGCTTTCTATGCCCCCAGAGTTTTCACAAAGTGCTTGTGTCTTCGCTGGACTCTGAATACAAGTATTTCCCACTAGGATGATTTGATTATCCAGACTTAATTTCCCCAAGCCCTATTGCTGCACCTCAAGTTCACCCTTCTCCTGCAACTGTTCTTCACAGTCATTTAAAAAGTCTTCCCTTCAGTCCACTCAGGACCTAGTTTTCCTGTGTTGCAGATTAGACGCACAGAACATACAGGCCTTCTTGCCCCAGGAAAAGGAATGGAGTCTTACAACTTACTTCTCCAGGATTGCTGGGCAAGGGAGATTCTCTGAACACCTTGTTACATGGCAGCAACCATCCCTATGTTTCCACTTGCTAGGCTGCATATGAGGAAAATACTGTGGTATCTGAAAAATGTATGATCTCAACACTCTAACCCCCTCCCCCACCCCCACCAAAGACACACAGATCTCTCTCATTCCTAGTCACAAGAGGGTGTTCCTTTGGTGGGTGGCACAGGTGTACCTCAATCTAGGCTTGCTTTCAAGGTGCAGACTGTAAGTCAAGAAATGCACACAGACTTTTCCGCTGATGTTTGGGGGACATGGACTAGGACTCGTAAGGTTCAAGGTTGTTGGCAAGCTGACCTCAAAGCAAAACACATCAACCTGAAAGAGATGAGGATGCCCTTACAAGTCTTTTCCCATTACTTAATTAATGGTAAGTTCTTACACACCTGTACTTTCTAGGGCAGTGATGGCAAACCTATGACATGCGTGTCAAAGGTGACATGCCACGACATTTTGTGTGACACACCAGCATTCACCAATAGCCGAGTTACCAAAGAAACTGCTTTTGCATTTGTTGCTTGTGTGCATTGCATTAAATTATTTTGTGCCAGGAGCCAGTTCAACAACACTGCTGCAGAGGTGAAGAAGTTATTAACCTCAAGGTATACTTTGTTGATAGAGTCTGCAAAGAGCAATGTTGACTTTTTCTCTTCGTGGTTACACTTCTGCAAAGGGTAAGTAGTCTGTGTTTCTAGGAGTGTGCGGTTTTACATTCGTCCCAACTGTCCCTCTTAATCCCTCCTAAAATTGGCAACTTTTTACACTTAATGACAATAATTAGATTTATAGACTAATTTTACTTCAGAAAATGTATATTAATTTGCATTAATTTTTTTCTATCAGTGTGTCTGATTAATAGCTTATAAAACTGTTCATGTCCCTTAGTTCTAGATTTGTCCCCGATTCTGTTAAATTTTATCCCTGATGTATTGAGAGCCATGCTAGTTTATTTTTATTTATTTATTTTATTATTATTTTTTGTTTGTTTTGTTGGGGGGGGGGGGTGACACACAAACAGAGTCAAGTTAGGCATTTTCCAAATTTTTGACACGCCAAAACCCAAAGGTTTACCATCACTGTTCTAGGACGTTGATTAAACATATGGTGGATTAATTGTAATCACAGGGTTCAGTTGTCTATGAAAGTAATAGACATTTTCCATAATTTTGTGTTCCAAGATCTCTTCAGATGTGCTGTTTGACTGAAGTGGAGAAAGTGGCTGCTCCCAATTATCCACACCACAGACATTAGGCTCTTTTGGGGTGGGGATGGGGGGCTGATCAGCTGATGAGGTCATGAGTGTCTTTGGAGATTAGAGTGGCTATTGGTTTCAGTTTTTGTTTCCTTTGGATTAAATAAACCTTTGAATGAATATAGACTGTGAAGATGGACGTAAATGTTTGTGTTGTACAGGCATAAACATGTTTATGTTGGATTGCACTCACCAGAACTATAATAGTATGTGCGTTTTAGTAACTTTAAATTATGGCAAGTAAGTTTAAGCACCATGACAATTTCAAGATGTAATGATTCTAAACCGTGCAAGTCTGATTTTTTATTAAACTGTGTTTCATAATCTTCCATGACCCAGTGTTCATTTCAGCAGTAGGAGTAGTAGCCCCAGGCAGCAGTCTGTTGGTCCTTTTTCTCTACTAGGTTCAACACTTCTTCCATCTCTCCCATAATATTCTGCACCTCCCTATCTATATATCTTGTTTGCAGCTTACAAGCAAACATGGAGGAGCATTCACAGACTCGTTCATCATGCATTTGCAACTTTTTTGGCATGGAATTTTCAGTGCATTTCTTCATATCCTGAGGATGTTCAAGTTAGGTCTGTCATTTTTGTGTGTGTACAACCATTGTTTCCCTTGTAAAATGATATTACTTGCTAGTTCTTCCCATCAGGTAACCATTTTTTATTGGCATTTTCAACAGTGAAAGTTAATATCTTCTGTAGTAGCCTTTCTAGTTGTAGGATTGGTAATTTTGTTAAAAGGTTGTGTTTGTTTTTTTGTGGTGTTTCATGACATTAGTGAGGGCTGTTTGGCACAGCGAAAGAAAAAGCCTCAGAGTTCCACATATGAAGCAAATGTGAATCCGAATTCCTCCTCAAGTTACCTTTGCTGTTTACATTGCGTGTTTGAGGTAAAGCATTTAAATTCCAGCTGTGATATGTGAGCTTGTTTTGACAACTTTACAGGAAAAAAGAATAAACACATTTTAAAAGTGTTATTGCCGAATGCATCTTCAGCCACTGGTAGGTTCAAGAAAGAGAATAGGAAGACTGATGACTGTGATTCAGTGAGGGATACATTTACTCTTTTTCCTGGGCGTAAATCTCCTCACCCACACCCTGTGTTGATATATTGTGTCCTGAAGGTACTACTGGACCATGTATAGTGCTGTTCAGACTTTGTGTCTGCTGTTTCTCACTTGGAGACTATGATAGTATAGGACCCTACATTCCTTCAAGTCCCTCTGCAGTCCCTCCTTGAATGTTGATTGTGACCAAATCATAAGGGCACTGGATAGGGCACAGATTGAGTTGGGTGTCCTGTCTTCTCTGTGTATATCCAGGGTGGCTAGAAAAGGTCTCCCTCCTTCTTCTTTATTTGTTGCTCCTTCCCCAGCGCTGTTCTTGGCTTTAAGAGTTTTGAAGCCAATGATTATGCTGAAAATTTCTGCTTTGGCCCCATGTGTTCTTAGGAAAAGGACATGTTAAAGAAGGCATCTGGACTCCCCTATGCATTATCCCACTCCTGATACTGATACTGATTTTGACAAAGGATAATTTTTTCCATACACCCCTGATAACTCCCAAGTTTAGGGAGCTCTTGAAGTTAATGTGGCAGAGGGGGACATTAGCCCACTGACCCCGTCTCCCCTGAAACAGTTACATTACAGGAAGAGTTCTGCTGTGATCTGCCTCCTTATTGAGTGATTCTGGCTGTAGTAGCATAATCTCTGTCATTGTGCAAAAGACATGGTGGTGCCTATGCCAAGAATAGCTGACTGGATTCTTCAGCCACCTAAATATTAGAAATATTGGAGTAAATCTGGCATGGCCAAATCTATTGTGATGGTAATGTCCTTAAGAAAAGAGCTCTCATTCCATCCCCCCTGACAGGGTGTCCAAGATGTTAAACTGCTGTGAGAAGCTCACACATGCATCAGTTGGCTTTTCAATATGCTTTTTAAAGCACACAACTCACGTGACATCAGATCAGTCCGTGGAAGCACTGAAAAGGATACCACATGCTGTTCTGAGGTGTAAATTACCATCCCTAGTGGCAACCATGGTGAACATATTTACCCTATGCATACATTTCCTACATAATTTAGTTGATGGAGTGGTTGATGTAGCTAGATTAAGCACAGCTATATAGAATTATGCCTGGCTCATACTATAACATTACAAGCAGTATATCTTTCATTAATAATCCATAGGATTTTTTTTTTACTTTTCAGACTGCAGGTGAAATCATAATTGCAAAAGAGCCAGTAGGTAGGGATTTCATTCACTGCTGTTTGCATTAAGATCTCCACTTTGCAGAGGATTTTCTACCATAACCAGTAGACTGCATGGCACTTATGGTTTAAGAAAAGTTAACAGCAACTATTTGAGCAGTATTCTGACGATGTAGTAGACTGCATGGCACTTAAAGTTAACAGCAACCATTTGAAAAGTATTCTGAGAGTGTAGGGATTTCTAGACTAGATACTTCCCCAAAGCAGAGGTGGTTCACACAATCCAGGATTGTGCAGACCTCCACAACTGAGGTCCCACTGCAGAATCTCAGAGGTTTTGACAAGTTGCCTTTTCTGGAGGTGGTTGGGGTTAGAACTTCATATATCTTCCTGCATAGTAGTATGTAATTTAGGACAGATGGATTAGGAAAATAGTATCCAAAGGTTTACACTATTCCATTCATGTCTTCTTCAAGACCTGTGTTTCCCATCCTAATAATGCCCACCCCATGAGAAGGTGACAGCCACACTAGATATGGTAAACTTGTTAAGATAAGAGTCATCCAAGTGGTTCCACCAGACTAGAGAGAGTTTGGAATTATGTGGTCTCCAGGAAAATGCAAGATCTCAGGCGCATCTAAATGACTTAAATAAGTTTTTGTGGCAGAAAACAAAATTCTGGATTGTTGTGATGCAATCTATTCTTCTATGCCTAAAGATGGGGTGTTGGTTGTGTTCTGTAGATCTCTAGGATACATGCCTGCGTACGCTCAAGTTAATCAGGGTTTCCCAGAAGCTTCTGCATTACATGTTTGCTGCCAGTCCCTATCTGTTCAGGGTTACCCCAATTGTTCTCGTCACAGCCTCCAGGGTATTTACCAAACTGCATGGTGGCTGTAGCACTACAGCTGATGAGAGCGTTTTCCATGTAGATGATTGGCTTCTAGCTGCCTCTGTAAAGGAGTTGCTGATACGATGAAGTTACTACTTGCTGCTCACACATAGCACTAAAAAGAAAATAATGCATAATAAAGTAATGTTACAGTGCTTCTTAGGAGAAAGATTTGAGGGAAAAAATCCACTGTGATCTCCAGTAGGTTTTTGAAGTGGAGTGTGTAATTAAAACCATTTTATATCTGACTTTACATGCAAGATATGTTAAAATGTAATTAGTGTGCAATAAAAATGGCAAGTTAACGCCCAACATAGTATGAAATGTAGCAGAATGTAGTCAAATAGCAAGTACAGTAGATATCTGTGTATTAAAGTTTGCAAAAATATATATCAGTCTGTCATTTTAGCAATTGTTAGCTGTGTCATTGGTCATTAATTGATTCACCAGTGTGTGACGTTGTATAGAGACATTGTTTTTAGCCCACTTTAAAACTGTTTTCTAAGGTAGCTTTTGAATAGTAATATAAGTGTGTAAAAATTTGGCCTGAATGGTCAGCATGCAAGATCATGGGGGGGAGTAAAGATGAAGCCTCATTTCTTTTTATTATATCTGCATTCTTGTTTATTATTATTATATTATTATTAGAATGCTTTTTATGATTGCTATTAGAAAGCCTTTTATTGAAATTAGCTTTGCGACTGTATCTCTTGGTGGTTCTGTCATGATGTCCTTTTAATATTCACTGCTGCAGTATTCTTAACATATGGGATTCCCTGCCATGGAAGCCCAGCGTCCGTCCAGTCTATCAAAGACTCCTGCTGCTGTAAAGGTATGCTGAACATCACCCAAACGCTCCTTGCATAGAATTTATTCTGCTACCTCAATAACAGAATCAGCAAAACCACCCTTAAATGCTTTTCTGAAATCAGCTCGTCTGTGTTTCTTTTGCAAAGTTGTCACTCTTCTTTATTATTTTTTACTTTTTAGAGTGACTGAATAAAAATCATTCTTTATTAAAAATAATCTTTTTCATATATTTTTATTTTTCATACTAGTCTTTGCTTTTCATGTCTTCCATTTATTGAACTAGAGTAGTCATAGTGATAATTCATGCACGGAGTTCAAGCATAGTTGTAATGAAAGATGCAATCACTTCAGCAAGACTGAGATTATGATAAGGTATCCTTTTTTGAGAAACCTGCTGTTTGGTCAGCCACTGAATCAGAAAGGGATGGTGGAAGCTCAAGCAATAACTTGTGATAAAGGTAATCCCACATGATTGTGTGTTAAACTCAGGGGTGAGTGACAGCTGGGCTTTAACTCCATTTTTATGAAGTGCTAAACACTTATGACTTTTCATTTATATTCTGTATGCAGTATAACATTACTTATAAATGTATTCAAAATGACTGAAATGCAGGAAACGGTGTGTGAAGATTTAGCATTAAAATCAGAAGTGTATCAAATTACCTTTATCATATTACTGATATTGGAGGATGGATATTACTTGCTTTTTTGAATAAATACATCTTAACTGCAAAAAAGAGATGCAGAAATTGTGAATTAGTTAGCAGATATTAATAAGTAAGCAGACTTCACATTTAGCAGTGTGCGCTGGTGCTACTGTGTTGCTTAAAGCTTTAGAAATCTAAAAATGTCGAGGCTTTTAAAGTAGACTCCATCAGCAAGTCTTTAAAATATGATCCTGCGTCTGTCACCTGGTGGTCTTAGGAATAACTTTTCTTAGTAGCGGTTGCCAGGAAGCTCAACCTGTTGGCTCTACCCCTCTAATTCACATCTGTAGAGACAGTTCCATGACTCCCTCAGTAGAGGTATTTGCTCAGGACTACAGCTTACATTGGAAACATCATCATTCCTATATATTCCTGGCAGGGAAAATCTTTCAACCAAAAATGTTAAAATTGTTTGATTTGCTGTCTGGTGTTGACTTATGTACTTCATTTGGTTTACCAGCAACTGGCACTTGCCACAGGTGAGAGTCTTTGCTAACCTGTACCATTAACCTGCAGGAACAGGATTAGTTTAGGGCTTAGCACTGTTGACTGATTTACTTCAGATCCAATGTTAGCCCACTGACTTTGTGTCATTGATAGCATTCCAGATGCTGTAATTTGCAAGATACAAGCTGTCCTAGTGATGTGGTTCTTGCCTTTCCTTTTCATGTTGACTAATTGCACTCCAGTTAGGCAGCATATGGCAGTCTTACTTATAATTAAAATGTGCAGACTTAACCTCTGAAGTGGAACAAATTAACGCAAACACCCCCACCATCCACTGTAGTCCTCCCTCCTCACCCAGTATAGGACATGCTGCAAAACACAATGCTTTGCAAACTGCAGTTGTTGTTTTTAAAATAATGTATAACATAAGGAGTGCTAAAAATACATATTGTCTTTATTTTTGAAATAGTAATTTACAGCTCCTTAAATTTTACCCACTGCATTCTCTGAAAATCCAGTGCTCATACTTGCAAATTAGTACTAATAAGTGATGGTTCCAGACATCTGAGTCAGCTAGTATCAGCTGTGTGTGTGTGTGTGTGTGTGTGTGTGTGTGTGTGTGTGTGTGTGTGTGTGCGTGTGTGTGTGTGTGTGTGTGTGTGTGTGTGTGTGTGTGCGCGCGCGCGCGTATGTATGTAAATATATATATGTGTGTGTGTGTGTATACATACGCATGTGTATATATCATAGGATCGTAGGAGGTTACTAGACTAATGGCCCTGGGGCCCTTACAAGCCTATCCAAGAGTTTATCCCCAAAAAGAAACCGCAATCAGAACCTGTCACCCCTGTCAGTGAGGGACACAGGTGGAACCCCTGGTACAGATTTGTGGTTTCCCATCCACAGATCAAGGTTGTGCTTGAAGAGGGTCAACAAGGTACTGTGTTTGACGTGTATGGGAAGTCTGTTCCAGAGACAGGGCAGCCTCTGGAAGACAAATCTTTCTCCAGCAGGGTTTGTTTCTGTCGCATATTAAACTTAGCAAAAATTAGAGCTCACAGGTGAAGGTTGGAAATGTAAAATCCATTGTAGAGAATATAAGCAGTCCAACAATCCAGCCACCACATGAAGGGATTCAAAAGACATTTAATGAGGTAAGCGCTTTCACTACAACTGTAGCTTCATCAGACCCTCAACTGTAGCTTATCTCATTAAACTTCTTTTTCAACCTTCGTGTGGTGGTTGGATTGTTGGACTGCGCATATTAAATGTAGGCCTGTCGAGCGGGTAATATGTGAGGAGTTAGACTTACGGATATAGAGCATCTCTAGTAGGGCAGGGTCTAAGATTGCATTGTAGGCGAGAAGCAGATCACCTCTGAGCAATCTGTACAATACCGAATAGAGTGATAATGATGTGAGCCTGTCCACGTAGGACAGATGTTGGAGGCCATGGATTCTCTTTGTGAGGTATTTCTGTGGCTTTTCCAGTTGGTGCAGATGTTTGGAGAGGTACATACCAAATGAGGCATTATACTGAATTATTGGTCTAATGAGGGAGGAGTACAGAGAGGTAATAACCTCCTTTTTTCTGGATGCAGTGGCACCACCTTTGTGCAAGGGAATGACCATGGCAGTTCTCCACTCTGCTGGAATGAAGTACATACTTAGGCTGTGGTTGAATTGGTTGCTCAATTGTGAAGCCAGTTCGTGCTGCAGATGGTGCAGAATACGGCCTGGGGTACTGTCAGGTCCCATGGAAGCTGTGCTCTTTGCCTTGGATAGGGCCTTTAACACATTATCTATGGACATGTGAGGTGCAGGACAAGTAGTGGGGATGTCAAAAGGGCCTTTGGGGGGGACAGGGGGGTGTAGTTTGAGCTGAACCTATCTGCCAGCAGCTTGGCTAAGTAAACAGGATCAGCGTAAGTGATACTGTTAAGTACTAATTCGAAACAAACCTAGGCTTTGCCATGGAGGTTCCTGACATAACTGAAGAAGGCTTTGTGGTTTCCTTTTGTTTCCAAGGCTAGTTTCGACTCATAATTGGGTTTGGAGGTTTTCACTAGTGACCTCATTTGCTTGTTGAGACTAAGGAGGGAGTTTTTTCCAATTTGGAATGTGTTCCTTTTCACCCTTGGACAACAGTTTCTTCCTTTTGTTTTAAAGTCTGTTGTTAAAGGATGTCCACCAAACAGTTTTTTTCGTTGAGGAGCAGGTTTTAGTTCTATTGGGTATGGCTGATTTCATGCAGTTGTACAGGTGCTTGTACATTGCATTGGCATACTGTTCAGTATAGTTGTCTGCATCCTCTGAGGGGCCGGTGGTGTGAAGCTACAGATACCCTTCCTTAGGAGGTTGTAATCAGCTTTTGAGAAGTATTTCAGCTTGATTACGGCTTTGGGGGGGGTGGAATAGAAACTTCGAACAAGAGAGTCAGATGATCTGATCTCACCAGGGAAGAACATACTATGAGAGTGGTGCAGCAGTCGCCCATGTTGGTGAGAACCAAGTCCAGAATGTTCTCTCCCCTTTTGGAGGATGAGACAAGCTGGACTAGTGCATTAGAATTGATGAAGTCAAGGAATCATTGAGTAAGTGCTTTAGTGCAGGAATGGTTCACCCAATCTACGGTGGGGTAGTTGAAGTCACCAAGGATCAGGGTGTTAGGTGGTACCTTGATGGAGTCAAGCAGATCCAGGTAAGAGGAGTGGGTGTCCTAAGTCATGGCGGGGGGGTCTGTAGCTGGCTATATCTTGGATGGGTGTCTTGCCAACTGTCAGTTGCACCTGGAGTAGTTCCAGTGCATCATCCTGGCAAACTAGTCTGGAGGTGTGCCTGTCTCACCACCCTTAATCTTCCCGACCTCATTTTGGGGGTGGAATGTGTGGAATGAGGTACAGCCTCATAAGGCAGGGGTACTCTCCGTGTCCCTGAACCAAGTTTCCGTGACCGCACAGACATCGGCATCTTCCAGTGCAAGGAGAGCCTCCACTGAGTGGATTTTCTGGTTAAGGCTCCTAACGTTTAGCAGCATGACCTTCGATTTGCTTTTGACAGATCTTTCATTTTGGAAGATTTGTCTTCGGGACCTTGTCTAAAAAATGCAGAGTGTGGGAGGCAGGAGCCTTTGCCAGGATCTGGAATCCCAGTGGTCACAGGTGGAGCCCTCTCTGGCAAAGCAACAGGCCTGTCAACCATGTCATCTCAAGCAGACAGATACTGGATCCCCTTGAAATGACGCCAGAAACTAAGCCAATTGTTGAGGTCAATTATTTTTTGATGGTATTGTGGTAACATTCTTAGTGAATGTAGGGTGCTGCTTAGGGCTAGGGTCATACCTGCCTGGGACACATGCTGTGAGAGCTCAATCATGTCTCTCTTCATATAATCCAGGGAGGTACATCTCAAGTCATTCACACCAACATGGACAATGACAGAGTCATATTTGTAGAGAGACTTAAGTGCATGCGTGATGTGGTGGATTCTGGCACCAGACAGACAACTGACCATGACCTTCTTCTTGTAGAGCCTGGTGAGAGAGACATCAATGTTTCTCACAATCGAGTCAAGAATGACTAGTGTGTTTGGTTTATTGTTATGCCTTATGGCTGTGTTTGTGAGACATTGATGTATTGTCTGCTTTATGTGATGTATTTGGTGTTATGTATGTGATGTTTGTGAGTGTGTTTTGGAGGTCTCTGCTGTTGAAGTTTTATTGAGGACCTCTACATAGGTGGATTTGTGTTGTGCTTGGCTATGTGATGCGAGTGGTGTGGTGTTTGCTGGCAATCTCCGCTTTGTCAGGACTACTGACTGTGGCGCGAGAGAGCATGGATTCCAGGTTACTGATGTAGATACATTTCTTGCAAGTAGAATAATTAATTGCTAGGAGAAGAGGGCTGTCAGTAAACATCAGGCAGTTGCCACACTATCTAGGTATGCCCATGTCGACCAGAACATTAATATTACAGGGGAAGTTAAGTACATGTATGTAGGTGTGATATATTTGTTTATTTATTTGCATTTGTTTACCAGGAGGTCTACTGGGTCAGGGTGAGCCCATTTTCAGTAGAAGCCCGGGGAGAAAAGCTCCAAAAACAAACATGATAAAGCTACAGAATCAAAATATAGAAATCAAGCAGTGATGGTACAGAACACATTACAGAATGGGTAATACAGATGTTAGATTTTATCTGTTTTATTGTATAACTGATAGTAAGTATGCAAGCCACACACGAATACAGTTGATGACATGGGATAATAACGAATGTGTGAACAATGCAGTACTGCAGTGGAGAGGGAAAGATGGAGAGCAGCAGATTAACGATTCTGAAAGTAAGTTGAAGGCACTGAATGTATATATGAGGAGTCTGAGCCATAAGTGCAATGGGGAGAAGAAATAGGAAGGCTAGGACTATTGGTTTTTTTATAGTCAGTGCTGGCACATGTACATAACCAGTGGGGGGGAACAGGTGTTGTTACAGTGAAGTCTTAGAGCATTCAGGGTTGCCAGTAGACCTAATTGAAGGAGGGAGAGTATTCCATAATTTTGCTGTAGCATATGGGTAATGTATTTGACCATGTATGTGTATTTGAAAGATTAGATTTTACTACATTAAGGAGCATCTGATTGATTGATTGCAGAGGTCTATTAGGGTGATAAATGGTGAACAGAGTGGAGAGGGCAGGACAGCTAGAAGATTTATAGAGTAGCTTATGAGCTGTGGTTAGTTGCATGTATGTTAAAAAGTGAGGCAGTTTCAACTGGGAACATGTCTGGATCAGGGGAAGGATTATCACTTTTGCCTGGGTGTAACAGAGAGTTTATGAACCTCCAGAACTTTTTGGGATTCTGCATATAGTCGTTTTGCAGAGTAATGTAGTAGTCTTTGTTTTTGATGACAAGTCGCTTTACTTGATTACGCAGTTGTTTGTATTGAGTGAAGTCTGCAGGGTTTTTACTTGTATGCCATAATTTCCAGGCCTTATCCCTAGCTTCAATTAGTTGGTGGATTTGGTAAGCCAACTGACCTGGTTGCTTTCACTCTCCTATATTGAAGATGAGCGAGATTGTCTAGTACATGGAGTAACATTGAGTTAAAGAATTCAACAGCATCATTCAGTGGTAGGATTTTAAGTTGGATGCCAGTTGATATTTTGTAGGGTATCATTAAAGGTAGTTGGGCAGAAGTGAGATAGGTCTCTGGTATACTTATAATGGTGTACATAATATCAGATTTTGAATAAATAACTCTATTAGGATTGTTTAGGAATAATAAATCCTGTCTGAAATGTTTGAAGTAGCAGATCTAAAGAAAACTGCTGTTAGTCAGTGCACATCTTGCCCCCCCCCGGCCATATTTTTGAAGTTGAACAACTCATTGAAACTACTCCATATAAAGTGGTACAAGCCAGGCATATTGTGCAAGAAGGCTTTACTTCCACATCCCATTTCTCAAAATATACTGGTTCCAGGGTTTTGCCAATTTCAGCCACGACCCAGGCTAATATAATGTTCATAGGTTCATAGGTAGGTGCTAGGCTATTGGCCCTAGGGCCTATATAAGCCTAGCCAAAAAGGTACCCTGGCTTTTGCCACCCAAGAAAATTATTTTCCTGTGCCCCTGTTGAGCAGAGCCACAGAAGTGATCCCCGGAATGGATTTCCCATCTCCCATCCAATCATCAAGATTTTTCTTGAAAAGTGCTAAAGAAGAGCTTTGTTCGATATACATAGGTAGTTTGTTCAAGAGTATGGGAAGTCTCTGGGACAGGAATCTATCCCCCCAGCATGTTCTGTTTATTGTGGTGACAAGGTTTAGGTCCCTAGAGCGTGTAGCTCGGAGGGATTGGGATTTCTTTAATTGGAGCATGTCCAACAGCTCTGGGTTTGACATAGCTTTGTATGTTAGGCAGAGATCGCCTCTGAGTAGGCAATATGTGACGGAGTAAAGCTGGAGTTATTTTAGACGGTCTGCCTAGGGCATCTGTTTGAGGGTGGTAATCCTCTTTGTGAGCTATTTCTGCAGCCTTTCCAGTTGTTGTAGATGTCTTGTGAGGTACATGCCAAAAGGGGTGCTGTATTCTACAATGGGTCTAATGAGTGACGAGTAGAGGGGAACAATGACCTATTTTTTTCCTGGATGAGAAACCTTTTTTGATGAGGTGTGCCATGTAGAAGGATTTCCTGACTACTGTGGTGATGTGATTATCAAAGGAGAGACTACTGTCCACCTGTGTCCCAAGGTCTCTTATCACACTTTCGGTGTTAAGTAGACTACAGCCTATGTGGTAGTTCATGGGTGCAGAGTTTTTACCAAAAGGGATGACAATGCACTTTTTAGCATTGAGCTTGAGGCCATGACTTTGACACCAGGCATCTATCTCAGTGTGGCCCTTTTGTAGGATGTCCACATCATTAGGAGTTTCGATTATGGCTCCTAGTTTGCAGTCATCTGCTAACTTCATTAGCCAAAGACCTGTGTTAGCCTGTACTTCAGAGAAGTAGATACCAAACAGGAGAGGACCCAGGACTGAACCCTGTGGTATTCCACTTGTCACTGGTCTGAAGTCGGATTTGGAGTCTGCTACTTTCACAGTGTGGGTTCGGTCAGTGAGCCAGTTGGCAACCCATCTTGTGACATAGGGATTTATACCTAGTTTAGTGAGTTTATCTATAATTCCTGAGTGAGGGATGGTGTCGAAAGCCTTGGCGAGATCTAGATAGGCTGTGTGAACTACCTTACCCTCACCTACGGTTTTAGTGACCGCTTCAGAGAAGTCCATCAGGTTTAGGAGACATGATCTGCCTTTTACAAACCCGAACTGGGTGGGGTTCAGAGTTTGGAGATTACCAGTGTCATTGTTTATAAGTTCCATGATGATAGGTTCCATAGCCTTGCAGACCAGACTCGTCAGGCTAATGGAGCAGTAGTTCCCGGGGTCCATGTTGGCTCCCCCTTTGTGGAGTGGGATAACCGATGCTGTGTGCCATTCAGCAGGCACAAAGCCTGAGGTTAGGCTATGATTGAATATGATACTTAGGTGGGGTGCCAGTTCATTCTGTAGTTCGTGTAGAACGCAGCTTTGGGATGTTGTCAGGTCCCATGGATGCTGTGTTCTTGGCTTTGGAGAGTGTAGTTTTTACCTGTGCAGCCGTGATTACAGGAACTTTGCATTCTTCCGGTATAGAGATGGGGGGGAGGTAAAGTTAGCACTGAACCTATCTGCCAGGATGTTGGCAATATCAGTTGGTTCTGTATATGTAGTGCCATTGTGCTTTAACTCAGAGCAGGTCTGAGTGTTGACATTGAGATTCTTGTCATAGCTATATAATGTTTTGTGGCTGTCTTTAGAATCAGTGGCGATTTTGTTTTCATAACTAGCTTTGGAGGATTTTATGAGGGATCTCAGCTTCTTACTGAGGCTGACCAGGGAGTTCCTCCAATTATGGGATTTTACTCTTTTTTTTTTTTTGCAAGAATTTCTTTCTTCTGTTGTAGAGTTTGTTTATAGCAGGGGACCACCAGATTGGCTTCCTTTTTTTGGAGGATAGCATCTTAGTTCTGTTATGGATTGCACGATCCATGCACTTGTGTAAGTGCTTACAAAGTACATTTGTGTAGGATTCAGCAGTCGTACCTCTATTGTCCGTCAGCATGGGTATCGTGAAGTTTGCCACTTCTGTCTTAAGAAGCGTGACGTTGGCTTTGGAGAAATTTTTTACGGTGGTTTCCCTAATGGGGGGTGGGGGCGGGATGTGAATGTCTAGGCTGATTAGCTTGTGGTCGGATATGACCAACGAGTAATTGACCTCTGGTGTGGAGCACCAGTCGCCCATGTTGGTAATGACCTTGTCTAGGATATAGCTGACCCTGATGGGAGGTGTGGATAAGTTGATCCAAGGTATTGGAATTTACGAATTCCAGAAAACGTTGAGCAAATGAGTTGGTACATGAGTAGTTTTCCCAGTTAATGGTAGGGTAGTTGGAATTGCCCATTATTAGGGTGTTATGTTGTATTCTAATATTTTCCAGTGTGTCAAGAAATGAAGAGTGGAAATCCTCGGGCATGGAGGGGGATCTGTAGCAAGCTACAATTTGGATTGCGGTCTTGCCCAGAGTTAGTTGCACTTGGATAATCTCAGATGCATTATACTGAGCAACTAACCTGGAGGTGTGGATATCCTTAATGAATATGGACATGCCTCCGCCTTTAGTGTTTCGGTCCAGGTTAGGTGGCTGAAAGGTGTGGTATGAATTATAGCCTGGTAATGCAGGAGTGCTCTCTGGAGACTTGAACCAGGTCTCTATCACTGCACAGATGTTGATGTTCTCCATTTTAAGGAGTGCCTCGAGTATAAAACAAGCAGTATATGTTAACAGTTTGAATCTTTATACTCCTTAAAAGGCATCAGTAACTCAGTATAACATTGTTTAAAACGCGTAAGGCTATGTGTTACTATAAATTAACAGCAAATGCAGTTGTATGTTTATATTAATTCATCACATAAAAGGATGTAGGTGTGGGTAGCAGTAGAATATGCTTGAAGGTAAGATTAAAAAATAAAACGTATGAAGAAGGAGATATGAAAAAGAAGAGAGGGACGAGTGGTGAGAATTGATATGTCAGTATTAAGAGAATGAGTTAGTGTTACTTGGGGGAAAAGAGGGTTGCTTTAAATAATGCCATTGACTTTTAAAGGTTCATTTTTGTGCAAGAGGGACATATTTTGATTCTAAAAGTAAATTATTTCTCTAATCTTAATTTTATAGGTAAAATTGATGTGATTAAATGCTGGGTTCATACTGATGAAAGCATAGTAATTTAGCAGTCATACAGTGCTCAGATAAAATGAATGCTTATCTCGGAAGGTCAGAAGACAAACTGCACAAATGAAGCTGTTCTAGCTTGAGACTCTTTCAGCTTCTAAAGGAGTATGTCCCATGGGTGCAGGGTTTGACAGAAAATTATCAATGTTCAGAAGACAGGCCACATTCTTGGAGCTTCCATCTGCCCTATAGAGGTGGGGATAATTGTCTGGGTGGCCTGCAAAGTAACAGTACTTCTTCAGGTAAGGGGATCCAGGTTTAGCAGAGGTGCGCAAATTTTAAAGATGATTTTAAACTGTATTGGTAGCCATTCTAGCCACGTCAAAACTGATGCAACCTGTTGGTAATAGTGAGTTGTATGTGTAATTAGGCTGGGAAGTTCAGCTGAGATGTTCAAGTTCAGCTCTATGTCGAGTGACTTGCAGTAACTAGAGCATGAACATCACAGCAGTAGATGTCCTTGTGTGAAAGCAACTACTTCATCCAGGCAGCAGACTCTATTACTTGGATTTCAGCACAATGATTTAACTACGTGTGACACTTAGTCCTTGAGTGCCTGTCATCATGGACAGCACAGCAGTGTTCTTTCTTACCCTTTTCATCATCTTTTTCTGTCCAGTTTTAAAAAGTGCATGGAGCTGTGCAAATTGAGTTCCGCAAAGTCGCAAGGTATAGCTGCAGCCAGCATCTTTTAAGATGTGAAGCTTAATGTCATTACTGTCTGTCAGATTCTAGGTTAACCGCAAAAGTAAATTACACATTTACTGATGCAGACTGAAGATGGAAAGTCAGAACTGGAAAAACAGATGTAGACTACAGACATTACACTCCTAAATATATTGTTGCATTAAATATCTCTCTAATCAGCTGCAAAGTTTTATGCCTTTTATTTTTATTGCAGGATGCTGCTTTAAGTAAAAATGTCCCTAAAAGCCATCATGTGTAATATCAGTTTTCTTTGGTTCCTGTTTGAAATGGCCATTTGCCCTCTTAGTAGCTATTGGGTAGAACAAGTATTGCCTGAATGTTAAAATTATGATCTGTGAGTCAGGCTGTACTCAGCATGAATTCTAAAATAATGTGTATCAAAGCAAAGTTGTCGTCACCACTGGTGAGTAAACCTCTGGAAAATCGCCTTGATCTGTTTGGAATACTCTGTTTTGGGACACAAGTCATACATGTTACGTAGAAGACCTTATGCATTTGTTGTTACTCTCATCACTGGGAGAAATAAACAAACAAAAGCAAGCTGTTTCTCAATAAGCCAGCTTTCCTTCTCTTTGTTCTTTACAGCTTGTAAAGTACTTGCATTTGCTGCAGATTAAACGTGTTTTTTATGCCACAGCATGGTAGTGATTTCCTTAAAACCCAAAGCTTAATTCTTAGTGAATAAATTAGTTTATATGCCACCATTTCCTGTTTCTTAATCATCATCTTAGCAGGATGTCTGCATGCACTGGTTTGTATTTTATTCTGAAACTAAAAAATAATGCAAATTGGAAGTATGCATTTCTCTGATGGTTAAGTTTGAAATCTTCATTGTTATACTTAATAATGAGAGAATGTAGCTTTATAAAACTCTAGATATTTCAGTTCTGTAATTCTGACAGTGCCACACCAGAGGGCTTTGTATGTGTGTGTGTGTGTGTGTGTGTGTGTGTGTGTGTGTAAATTATGACCTTAGTCACCCTGCTGGGGATTTCATAGTTGAAAGGATGAAGCCCTTAAGGAAATTGAAAACTCAGCACCTATCTATGCACTGGTTCTTGGTGATCCAGCTACACTAATACCAGAGTGATATACTGGAGATCCTGGGTTTGAGTCCTAAATGACAATTAATGCTGTCCTTTCACTTGTATGATTCTAACCGTGCCTAACAGCTTTGTGTGCATGTGTGATATGTCCTTACCCAACCTGTTGGAGGGTTCTTAGCTGAATGAATAAAGCTATTAAGGGATAATTAAGTGAAAATTGAAGCACTTAATCTGTCCAGTCAATGTTCTTCATGTTTCACTGTTGCAGTCATTACATTTAGGTAATCTGCTGTTAGGTTGCCCTCAGTCGGCCTGATTAACAAAGTCTTGGGTCCTGCGTCGGTTGCTGTCCCTTCTTCCATAATGTCAAGTCGTCAGGGGTATAAAACATGCATCCGACGCCATTACATAAGTCTTTCTTGCCGTGCGGTGCCCGAAACAGAAGTAGTTCGCAAGTGCCGGTCGTCTGACTCCTGAAATTTTCGTTTTCGAGTTTCAGAACCAAAGTCTTCAACTTAAAGCTAAGTACCCCATTGGGGAAACTTTTTCTTGCTCCTTACCGATGTCAGTAAAAGTTAATAATTGGGAGAGTGGCCTAATGGTTAAGGTGTTTGCCTTACAAAGAAAAGGTGCAGGGTTTGAGTCTCACAAGGGATAATTGGCTAAGCTTAAAATGGCCCACAAGGGCAGTTAGCTTAGTACTAATCTATGAACCTATGAACCTATGAACTTGTGGAAAGCAAATACCTCACAAAGATTTTCATTCATACTGTATTCCTTGCCTAGGCCTTGACCACAACGTACCTTGCTATCGGTTTTGCGCTTTATTTAATCAGCGCACTATTCGTCACTGGTACATTTTTGCCTCTAAATATTTCGGTTCTCGGTTTAATTATCCAGAAATGTCATCGGTTAGCCATCCGACTATCGGGATTCCGAAAAAATGCAAAGATAAAGACAGAGACAGGCAGACGAGGTCCAAAACTGCTGACGATTCTTCTCCTAAGCCAGTCGCCAGCTCGCCGGTACCCACTGAGGTGCTTTTGCAGCCCCTGATACCCGCTATTTCTGATTCGCAAGCCTCTACTGAGACTCCACTGAGTCTGGTATGCCGCGAGAGGCTTCACCTATGGAACCCACGGATGTCTCTACCTTGGATGGGTCCGGAGCCGCTGTGCAGGCACCGGCTTCTGAGGGTGTATTCAGGCCTACAGGCTTTCATATTAAATCAACTCCACCTTTATTACTAAGGCCTAAATTCGATCTGTGTCAAAAAAACCGACGCCCATGCCACATATTCAGGTCCCTATGCCTAAAAAACAAATGATCAAAATGGCTGAAGATTTAATTACTCTAATCAGGGGTAGTCAACCCCCCCTCCTTCTAAGAGGCCTAGGGCTGGATTGATTATGAATCTTCTGATCAGGTTTCTGTTTCTTCTGATTCTTCTAATGACCTGGATTTGTCCATTCCTACTTATGAGGATTCTGATACAGAGGATTCCATTCCCTCTGTTTTTCCTCCTGAGGATTTTTCTTTTGAGGAAACCTTACTTACCTTAAGGGAGCATTTCCACTGGGAAAGTCAGGAATTTTCTGATTCAAAAAAGAGGCTGAGGGATTTCCTTCTTCTGCCTCAGCATAGGCCCTTGGCTATGTTTTTGGAATCCAGTATGGCCCCTGATTCCTTGCCTCCGGCTCCTAGTAAACCTGACAGATACTACAGGGGTCCTGAGTCCCACAAGTTCCTTTTCAAAAATCCTGTTGCAGATCCAGAAACCATTTCTCATGGGCCCAAGGGCATTAAGGCTTCTACTGCTAAAAATCCTACCCCTTCTGATATAGATTCCATGGTGCTCGATAGATGGGGTAAGAAGGTTTATACTTCTGCAACCTTGGCAATCAGGGCTTTAAACTGCCAATTTCATATGTTAAAATATCAACAGCATATTATTGGACTGCTTAAACAGAAAATGATGATGTTTCCTGACTGTGTGGAAAATAAAGATTTACAGGATTTATTGCATTCTGTTGAACAAGTTGGAAAACATACTTTGCTATGTGGTTTTGATTCTTTACAGGTCTCCTGCAGGGCTGCTGTTACTGGATCTATGCTTAGAAGGCATGCTTGGCTTAAGGAGCAATCTTTGCCTGATCATGTTAAATCAAAATTGTTGGATGCTCCTTTAAATCAGGACCGTCTGTTTGGCAATAAGGCTGAAGACGTTCCAAAAAAGATGGAAGATAAAGCTAAATTTATGCAAACTGTTAAAGATTTCTTACAAGTGCAACCTCCAAGATTTAGTAGGCACTGGCCCACGAAAGAATTGGTCTTTTCCAGCTCCTTCCAGATCCTCTCAAGCCAAACCCAGACACACCAAAAACACAAGGTTTAAGTCCCAGGGGACTCTCAGAACTAAGCAATGGGGGGGGGGGGGGGGCTCCTCTTCCAAATCTGGAAATAACAAGACACCCCCCTATGGTAAACAGTCTCAGTGACTTCCTCTTAAAATTACCAAGCACTTATCTTTTATCCGCCCATTTGGGGGGAAAGATTGCTCTTCATGCAAAGAACTGGGAACTCATAACCCAGGACAAATGGGTTTTAAATATAGTGTCCCAGGGATACAGATTTCATTTCCACACATTGCCAACACAAAACGGGTACCCAGACCTGCCCCCAAATCAGTGGGTAGAGGCTCAAAAACAAGTACTTTCCCTCTTAAACATGGGGGCTATTCAACCAGTACCAGAAGAGGAAAAGGGACAAGGTTTCTATTCCAGGCTGTTTCTGGTACTCAGAAAAGACAAATCATGGCATCCAATTCTGGACCTGTCTTCTCTAAACACCTTTCTGGACATTCCAAAATTCAAGATGCTGACTCTTTACCAGTTACTTCCTATGCTAGGCAAAGATGCCTGGATGGCAACTCTAGATTTAAAAGAAGCATACCTGCACATCCCAATCTAGGAATCTTGCAGAAGATACCTCTGCTTCAAAGCAGGCTACTTACATTATCAGTTCTCTGCACTGCCCTTTGGCTTGTCTACTGCACCCAGGGTATTCACAAAGTGCCTGTCTCCAGTTATTGCATTTTGCAGGCAAAGAAATATTCAAATATATCCATATCTGGACGATTGTCTAATTCAGGCAGAAAACCAGGGCATACTTCTAAATCATCTGACATTTGTAAAAAGGGTTCTAACTTGTCTGGGGTACACCATAAATGAAAAGAAATCACAACTGGTACCCTCTCAACAGATTACATTCCTGGGTGCAAGCTTGAATGCAACTGCGCAGATGGCTTTCCTCACGCCAGAGAAGCAAATTCATTTGGTAACTTACTTCAAACAAATGGCCACAAAAACCCTGCTATCTGCAAGACAGATATGGCAAGCCTTGGGGTTCATGGCTTCCTGCATACTTCTAATTCCATATGCAAGACTGCATATGAGGAAACTACAGTGGTACTTAAAAGTCTATGGAGTCAACATTGTCACAGCCTGGAAACAATGATTCCTATCATACCTTGCCTACGCCTGGAATTCCTATGGTGGGCAGAAGCTTGCCACCAAAACAAGGGACTGCCATTCACACTACCCTCTGCCACCCAGACCCTAACTACAGATGCATCAGACTATGCATGGGGGGCTCACCTGGCATGGAAGTGCATTCAGGGCATATGGAACCCAAATCAAATGCACCTACATAGCAATCAAAAAGAAATGTTAGCTGTACAGAATGCTCTGACAGCCTTCAAGGACTACATTCTTCCAGGACAACTAATAGTAAAGACGGACAACACCACAGTTATGTGGTACATAAGCAGGGGGGTACACATTCTTACCCCCTCTGCAGACTAGCTATGGCATTGTGGAACACAGCCTTGAGCTACCAAGTGCACCTACAAGCTCAATTCCTGCCAGGAAAATTGAATACACTGCAGACGGACTAAGCAGAAATCTCATGGACCCACACGAGTGGAAACTGGAACCATGGATTTTCAACATGTTGACAAGCAAATGGGGGAGCCCAGACATAGATTTATTTGCCCCCCCCCCCAGAACTACCAGTTGGACAAATTTTGCACAAGGACTCCCCACAAAGAAGCCTGGAAACTGGATGCTCTGTCCTTCAGCTGGAAAAGCCTATCAGTCTACGCCTTTCCCCCTCTGCCTCTGCTCTCCAAAGTTCTGCTAAAAGTCAAACAGGGCAAACCAAGAATGGTTTTGATTGCACCAGACTGGCCACGTCAACACTGGTACCCACTCCTGCGCAGTGTGTCTCAAATATCTCCATGGCACCTGCCTCAGACACCTTCCTTGCTGTCTCAGCAGGAGAACCAAATTCTGCACCCTCACCTTCTAACATTGAACCTTGCAGCCTGGCTAATCACTTAAATTCACCTTTATCATCCCTCAGCAAACCTGTGAAGGATGTCATCTTCGAGACAAGAAGGCCTAGTACTAGAAAATATTATGCTGAAAAATGGAAAAGATTCTGTGCCTGGAACCAATCTTTAGGGATGAGCACAGCAGTGACCAATTTACCTCAGATTTTGCAATACTTAACTGAGATGCTTCACAAGAGCCTGTCTTTTTCCTCTATTAAAATCCACGCTTCAGCTATTTCAGCTCACTATAACACAGAACCACTCCTCTTCTCTCATGCTCTGCTAAAGCAGTATCTGAGAGGGGCAAAGAACTTGAGACCACCCAGGAGAGCTCATACCCCTGCCTGGGACCTTAACTTTGTTTTGGAGAAGCTCACGGCTACTGCAGACTTAACATTTTTTTCTAGGAAAACAGCCTTCCTTTTAGCAATCCCTTCAGCTAGAAGGATATCTGAATTACAGGCCCTTATGGCAGTGGATCCTTTCATGCGGACGGGGTATCTCTGAGGACCAATCCATCCCTCATGCCCAAGGTGGTTTCCAGTGTGGCTCTTAATCAATCCATTCATTTGCCAACCTTCTTTCTCAATCCACAGAACAAAGGGGAACGGATTCTGCATTCCTTGGATGTGCACAGACACCTTAGATTCTTCTTGGACAGGACTAAATCTCGAATAAAATCTGACCAATTGCTGGTAGCATTTGCTGCAGGGGCAGAGGGGAAGGCTATTTCAAAACAATCCATTTCTAAATGGATAATCCATTGCATTCATTTCTGCTATAAGCACCATGGAAAACCTATCCCCCAGGGGATCAGATCTCACTCCACCAGGGCTGCATCTACTTCTGCAGACTTTCTCAGAGGTGTTCCTACCAGGGATATTCTAGAACTGCTTCCTGGAGTTCTGTACATACTTTCACCAAGCATTACCATTTACCAATTTTCTCTAAATCCAGAGCTGGTTTTGCCAGTGCTGTCTTGCAGGGCCTTATAGCTGGCCCTAATGCTGTATAAACTCCTCCTCCCAACCATAGCTTTGGGAATCTACTCAAATGTAATGACTGCAACAGTGAAACATGAAGAACATAGTACAGTCGTGTACACTTACCATAAATGTAGATGTTCGAGTGTATTCACTGTTGCATTCCTGGTTACCCTCCCTCCAGCCCACCACTTTTCTCTGGCTATACCGCTACTTTCTTTTACTATGCTTAAAGGCCTTTTTGGTGTATTTGCTTTTGGTTGGAGGTATATTTTTGTGTTTTTTAATTTTAGTGGCTCCCATTAGGGGGGCACCTGACATCAGGGGCAAGAAAAACTGATGTAATGGCGTCGGATGCATGTTTTATACCCCTGACGACCTGACGTCATGGAAGAAGGGACAGCAACCGATGCAGGACCCAAGACTTTGTTAATCAGGCCGACTGAGGGCAACCTGCCAGCAGATTACCCAAATGTAATGACTGCAACAGTGAATACACTCGAACAGCTACATTTATGGTAAGTGTACACAACTGTACTTTCTTGTTGGTCCAGTGGTACCTAAACAGAAGACTTTGTGGGTGTGTTTGTAGTTTGACCGTAGCCATCATGCTGATTGTTTCTAGTTGGGTCATATCTCAATGAAGTACCAGTCTAGTGATTTCATGCAGGCTGGGACATGATTTTACTGACTGACAGGAGCTAATCTCAGACTTTTTAAACGGCATTATCCTGTCAAAACACTGTGCTGTTGATAATTATTTTTACATTTATATGCACTGTTGTGAGAAAAACATCCACACTGCTGTGCAGACTTTCTCTAGTAATAATGCAAACAAGCCAGATCTATGTAATAATGACAGCTCAGCCCAACTTCTCAGGGCTTGCAAACAGCAAGAAACAAATAACAGCCAAACTATCCGCAGTTTTCACTGAAAAACAGAAATGAGGAATAACCAGATCAGCAAGGACATACTTGTCTCCATTGAGTTTAAAGGTTTCCAGAAGCTAATGGAAGAGCAAAAGCTTATTTCAGTGTACTCTGAACCACAGGAGCATAAAACATCACATTAGGAACTTGAACCTTTCTTAACTACTAGCACTGTGCTACATAATGACCGCATTTGAAGTAAGAATGCACAGAGCATATGAAATAGAAAACTGTTTTGTTCTTTTCAATACCTGGCCAGATAGATTTTGAAGGTTATTGTTTACTAAAGTTCAGATTTCTGTGATTGTGTTTTCTTTTTTTGGGAGTCTTATTCCTCCCATAACACAACTTTAAGCATAAATGTAAGGTTTAAGTGTGTCTGAGACCCACATTACAAATCTTAACACAGCAAAAATTAGAACATATAAATAAAAAAATGGAACTTTTAATACATTTAGTGCAGTAGTACCTCACTATGTCATTTGCGAGGAGGCTTACAGAAACAATTCATCACACAGCTTTCTACTTAGTTTGAAATTTTACTTCCTAGCAGCACTTATTTCTACTTGTATTTTGTAATATTCTTAAAATAATTTGTCTTTTGTAAAGAACTGTATTTACTCTGTTGTTATCCAAGATCTCCAGTATCTGAGAATGTGCCTACCTGTCCGTTGTGTGTATTCTTGAGATAGGATGGGCTAGGATAGGGTTTGCTGCTGTACATCCAGGGTGGTGGTTCTTCAAGGTATAACCTCTACCTGATGGGATAAATTTGTTAAAGGAAAACTCAGCATCTCTCTGTCTATCTAGAGGCCATTGTTGGTTAAGCAGCAGTGATGCTAGCTAGCATGGTATGCTGAAGTTCTTCGGTTTGAGTCCCAAATGAGAAATAATCTTACCCTTCCACTTCTATGATTTCCATCATACCTCTCAACTGTCCCTGATTTTCAGGGACGTCCCTGATTTTGACTCATATTTTAACTCTGTCCCTCTTAATCCCTCCTAAAACTAGTGACTTTTGGAGGAAAGGTGGTGAATTACATTTAATGAATAATGACAATAATTAAGAGGTATAAACTTCTTTTACTTCAGAAAATGTGTATTAATTCATATGCACTGATTCTGTCAATGTTTCAAGTTAATAGCACTAATATTTTAAAAGTGTCCCTGATTGTCCCTGATTTTTCTTGACTTGTCCCTGATTCTGTTGAAATTTGTCCCCAATTGGTTGAGAGGTCTGATTTCCATACTAATAGGGCGGTTTCAGGTTTGTTCTGATGCAGTTTGCAGAAAACAGGTGGATTCAAGGAGGCATATGTTTACAGCCCTGGCAGTGTGCCCATTTCCCCTGCACTTTTTTTCACTTTTATCCATATCTAAATATGTTGAATGCTGCATATCAGTATTTGCTAGTAGTTATGTGATTTTCATGTTCCTTCCATCTTCTGTTGTAGCTGTGTGCTGGCAGCCTTATAAGTAGGCTCTGGCTGACTACAACTATGAGCTGCACTGTTATCTGTAATCATGTCCCACTTAAGTCCATGATGCCCACTTATGTGATAAGCATATCAACCACATCTAGCAAGATAGTTGAGAAAATAAAGATAAAGGGAGAGAAACTTGTTATATACTGCTTTATTGGAACACAAAAAGGTATGACATGGAGTATGTAACTGGAAAACACACAGTTGTCAGAGTATTAATGTGTTGTAGAAGAGATGACCCTCTTCCCTAGGAAAATAATCCCAGATATTCTTCATGTTTCACTGTTGCAGTCATCACATTTGGGTTATCCTGCCAGGATTAGCCCTCATTCGGCCTGAATACCAGAGGCTTAGTATTTCTAAGTTGGTTGCTGTCACTCCAGGACTGATGTCAGGTCGTCAGTGGTATAAAATCAGGCAGCCGACACCATTACATCAGTCTTTCTTGCTGAGGAGCCCGAAGCAGAAGCAGTTAGCACGAGTGCCGGTCGGCCACTACCTGAGTTTTCGTTTCCGAATTGAAGTTTGTCTAAAGCTAAACACCCCATTGGGGACCCTTTTTTCTTGCGCTAACCGATGTCAGAAAAAGTTAACAATTGTCTCGCCTGTGGAAAGCAAATACCACACAGAGACTTCCATTCTTACTGCATCACCTGTTTAGGCCCAGATCAAGGACGCACCCTGTCGCTGCTTTTGTGCTTTGTTCAGCGCCAGAACTATACATCGTTGGGCCCTTATTGTAGCTAGATATTTTCGCTCTCAGTCCTCGAATTCCGACATGGCTTCGATAAGCTATTCAACTACCGATCTTATGAAAAAACATAAGGAAAAAGACAGCGACAGACTGCACAGGTCCAAAACTGCCGATAACACTTCTGCTAACCTAGTCGTCAGTTCTCTGGTCTTTATTGAGGCGCTTTCTCAGCCCCTGATGCCCGCTTCTGTGGATTCTCAGGCCACTACTGAGACCCTTTCTGAGTCCGGTATGCTGTGAAACTCTTCTTCGACTAAGGATCCTACAGATGTCTCTACCTTGGATTGGTCCAGAGCCGCTGAGCAGGCACCGGCTTCCGACGAAGTACTTCACACTACCGATACTCGACACAGACAGACGACTTCTTTCACATCTTCAGCTCTTTCTAAAACTACCGAGTTTCTAAGGCCCGGGGTATGAACCACACCCAAAAAACGGACGACCCAAGCTCAGACTCCTGCTTCCTTGCCTCAATCTGAAATGGTCAAAATGGCGGAAGACCTTATTATGCTTATTATGGGAAGCCAGGCTACCCCTTCCAAAAGAATAAGAGACTTGTCCCCAGTAGTTTTATCTGAACAGGAGTCTGATGACTGATGCATCTGAATATAAAGACATGCAACCCCTCTCTGCTTATGAGGATTCTGATGCAGAGGAATCCATTCCTTCTGCCTCTCCACCTGAGAATTTTTAATTTGGGGAAACCCTTCATACTTTAAGGGAGCATTTTTCAGTGGGAATGTCAAGACTATCCTCAGTTAAAAAAGAGACTCAGGGAATTCTTAGGTTTACCACAGCAAAGACCATTGGCCATTCCTCCTGTCCTGGATGTTGTGGATGATGTTTTTATGGAATCCAGTTTGACTCCTGGCACCCTTCCTCCTGCTCCCAGGAAACCTGACAGGTGTTACAGAGTCCCTGACTCTCACAAATTTATTTTCAAAAATCCTACTGCTGACCCAGAAGTCATCTCTCAAGGACCTAAAGGAATTAAGCAACTTCAGCTAAGAATCCCACCCCCTCAGATAGGGATTCCCGAGCTTTAGACAGATGGGATAAAAAAGTATACACATCTGCTACTGTTGCTATTAGAGCCTTAAATTGTCAGTTCCACATGCTGAAATAGCAGCATACTATGGAACTCCTACTTGTGCAGAAAATAAAGAATTACAAGAGCTAGTGCATTCTTCAAGTCAAGTAACTAAGCACACCTTGTAATGCGGCTTTGACACCCTAGAAGCATCTTGCAGGGCAGCAGTCACTGGTTCTGCCGTTAGAAGGCATGCTTGGCTTAAGGAACAGACCTTGCCAGGCTATGTCACTTCCAGATTATTGGAAGAACCATTGAACAAAGACAAGTTATTTGGTACCAAGTCAGAAGAGGTCTTAAAAAAGATGGAAGAAAAAGCTAAATCTATGCAAACAGTTAAAGACTTCTTACAGGACCAGCCTCCAAGGTTCAGTAGGCATTGCTCCTCCAAGCACTGGTCCTTTCCTGCCCCCTCCAGGCCAGCTTAGCCCAGACCCAGGGGAAGCAACCCCCCCCCCCCCAGACAGCAGCCCCAGGGAATGCAGCGATCTAAGCAATGGAGTTCTTTCTCTTCAAAAACAGGGAGGGCAAAGCCTCCCCCTTATGGTAAGAACTCACAATGACTTTACACCTCCACTCCTTACCTCTGCCCACCTGCTTGTGCCCCTAGGAGGAAAACTCTCCTTCCACGCAAGTAGCTGGGCTACTATTACTAGTAACAGATGAGTCCTCAGCATAGTGTCCCATGGGTACAGATTTTATTTCCACACTCCGCCAACCCCAAAAGGGTTCCCAGATCTTCCTGCAAACCAGTAGGCAGAGGCCAAAAAGCAAGTCCTTTCCCTGCTCTCCTTGAAGGCAATACAGCATGTTCCTGCAGAACAGATAGGGCAAGGTTTCTACTCCAGACGCTTCCTGGTACCCAGAAAAGACGGCACATGGCGCCGCATCCTCGATCTATCCATTCTAAACACCTTTCTGGTAATACCAAAATTCAAAATGCTCACCCTCCAGCAGTTTCTACCAATGCTTTCCAAGGATGCTTGGTTAGCCACCCTAGACCTAAAAGAGGCCTACCTACACATCCGAGTCAGAGAATCATGCAGGAAATACCTAAGTTTCAGGGCAGGATCTATGCACTTTCAGTTCTCTGCGCTTCCCTTTGGCTTATCCACTGCTCCCAGAGTTTTCACAAAATGCCTGGCTCCCACCATTGCTTTTTGCAGACAAAGAAATATTCAGATTTACCCATACTTAGATGATTACCTGATTCAGGCAGACAGGAAAAGCTGTTACAGCACCTGACTTTTGTACAGGACCTACTGACCTCCCTGAGGTATACTATCAATGAAAAGAAATCAAAACTAGTCCCCACAAAAAAAAATTGTATTCCGGGGAGCAAGCCTGGGCACAGCATCCCAGATGGCATTCCTTACTCCAGAAAAGCAAGCCTACCTGACATGCTACTTCTCTCAACTAGCCACCAGAACCCAGTTAACCATAAGAAAAATCCTGCAAGCTCTAGGGTTCATGGCTTTCTGCATCCTACTCATTCTATATGACAGTCTGCATATGAGAAAATTACAGTGGTACCTAAGAAGCCTTTGGTGTCAACACTCTCAAGACCTAGAAACTCTCATACCAATGATACCTTGTCTAAGGAACGATTTTCTTTGGTGGGCAACAGCTTGCAACCACAGCAATGGACTTCCCTTCTCACAACCCCACACCTCCCCAACCCTCACCACAGACGTATCAGACTATGCCTGGGGTGTACACCTGGACAGCAGGTGCATTCAGGGCCATTGGAGCCCAAATCAAATAGATCTGCACATTAAACAAAAAGAGATGTTAGCTGTTCAGCATGCCCTTACAGCCTTCAGACCCCTACTCTCCTCGGGGCCTCTACTGATCAAAACAGACAACACCACAGTGATGTGGTATATCAACAAGCAGGGAGGGACTCACTCTTATCTTCTCTGCAGGCTCGCCATGACCCTTTGACACACGGCCTCAGCCATGGAACTACAACTGCTAGCACAGTTCCTGTCAGGCTCTATAAACTCGCTGGCAGACAACTTAAGCAGAAACCTGCTAGACCCACATGAGTGGCAGCTAGACCACAGAACCTTCACCCTTGTAACCCAGAAATGGAGTACCCCGAAGGTCGACCTCTTTGCCTCCCACTCCAATCATCAGCTCAAAAAATTCTGCACCAGGGAGCCTTACAGCAAGGCCTGGGAAGTGGATGCTCTATCATTCCAGTGGGTAAGCCTCTACCACTCATATCACGGGTACTGCTCAAAATAAGGGAGGAAAAACCTAGACTGGCCACGCCAGCACTAATACCCACTGCTGCGCAGCCTGTCGCCCCTGCCACCATGGCACCTACCTCAGATCCCAGCACTCCTGACCCAGGGGAATGGAGAATTCATGCATTCCCAATTGCAGACCCTCCACCTGGCAGCCTGGCTTATTCCCTGACCACCCCTCCAGCTGCTAGCCTAAGCAAACAAGTCCTAGATATTATACGTGAGGCCAGATGCCCCATCACTAGGAAATCCTATGCTGACAAGTGGAAAAGGTTTTGCACCTAGATCCAGGATAAGGGAGCCAGAACAGCACAGCCCCTCCTACCTCTCATCCTTGATTACCTGGCAGACCTACTACATAAGGGTCTGTCCTTTTCTTCTATTAAAATTCATGCCTCTACCATCTCTGCTCATTACAGCACAGAGCCTCCTCTCTTCTCACACCCTCTCATCAAACAGTTCCTAAGAAGAACTAACAAGTTAAGGCCATCCAGAAGAGCTCCTACCCCAGGTTGGGACCTTAACTTTGTGTTCGAAAAGCTCACCGTACCACCCTTTGAACCTGCAGCTTCAGCAGAGTTAAAATTTCTCTCTTGGAAAACAGCCTTGTTTCTGGCCATCACTTCAGCTAGAAGAGTATCAGAGCTACAAGCACTCATGGCTGTAGAGCCCTTCATCATTTTCCATGCTGACAGAGCCTCACTCAGGACTAACCCATCTTTCATGCCTAAAGTGGTGTCCAGTGTGGCTCTAAACCAATCCATACATTTGCCCACCTTTTTCCCTAACCCACAAAACAAGGGGGAAAGGATTCTGCACTCTCTAGATGTGCACAGACAGCTCAGATTCAATCTGGACTGGACTAAATCTTTAAGAAAAACTGAGCAATTGCTAGTCAGCTTCACAGCAGGAGCAGAGGGCAAGGCCATATCCAAACAAACAATCTCCAAATAGATAGCGCACTGCATCCATTTCTACTACAGACAGCATGGGAAACCACCCCCAAAGGAGACTAGGACACATTCCACCAGAGCAACCTCCACCTCTGCAGCCTTTCTCAGAGGGGTCCCCACCAGGGACATCCTGGAGGCTGCAACATGGACATCTGTTCATACCTTCACCAAGCATTACCACCTGCCTATCTTCTCCAAAAACAGGGCAGGCTTTGCCACTGCAGTCTTGCAGGGCATCCTAGCCGGCCCACAGTCTTCTTGACTGCTTCCACCCTTTTCTTCAGCTTTGGGAATCAACCCAAATGTGATGACTGCAACAGTGAAACACTCGAACATAGTACAGTTGTGTACACTTACCATAAATGTAGATGTTTGAGTGTATTCACTGTTGCAGTCCTGTTTTCCATCCCCCTTGTCTTTCTCTCTCTCTCTCTTCCTATGTCTTTAGAGGGAATTTTTGGTATTTACTTTCTACTGGTGGTGTTCTTCCACCATAACCTAGCTCCCTATTTGGGCGGCTCCTGACAGGGCAAGAAAAACTGATGTAATAGTGTCGGCTGCCTGATTTTATACCACTGATGACCTGACGTCAGTCCTGGAGCGACAGCAACCGACGCAGGACTACTAAGTCTCTGGTATTCGAGCTGACTGAGGGCTACCCCTGGCAGGATAACCCAAGTGTGATGACTGCAACAGTGTATACACTCGAACATCAACATTTATGGTAAGTGTACACAACTGTACTTTTTGGTAATTCTGTTCTTGCATGAGTGTGTTTTATATGCTATTAGAAAATGCTCTACAACTGATCCCAAAAGTAGGTTAGTTCATGCTTTGTTAGCATATCGGCTGATTTACAAAGTCAGGGCCCTGAAATAACAATGTCCCTATGATGTGAGGTATTGCCAGCTATGCTAGGAGACGTAGGGCAGTGGATGTGTAGCTGGAATTTTGTAAAAAAAAAAAAAAAAAAAAAAAAAAAAAGGTATGTTATTTGCATATCAAACTGATTTGTACAAATGATTATGTTGAAGATGTATTTGTAAAGCTAATTGTGTTAAAAATGTACTGACAGTGTGATCTGCTGGACAGAGAAAAGAAATATACATGTATTATTGTAACTGTCTGGTAACCTTGTAAGAGCCTTAGAGTAGCTGGCTTTGGGGTGTCTGGTGGCAGTGTAACTACTTTATAGTCTGGGCAGAAGTGGATATAGGTAGTAAATCTGTGCCAGCCTTTCCCAGGTGTATGTGTGCGTGTTTGTCTGAAAATCAAATTGTGTGTGTGTGTGTGTGTGTGTGTGTGTGTGTGTGTGTGTGTGTGTGTGTGTGTGTGTGTGTGTGTGTGAGCTGCTTGGAGCAGGTTCAAGAAGCACTGGTTCCACAGTAAGGGTGCTGGAGGACTTGGCTTGGACACTTGGCTGAGGACTCAACCCTACACCTGTGCCAGTAGGGAGTCTTATTGGGAATCTGGAGAGGGAGAGAGGACCCAGCTCCTATACTGAGTGTGTTCTCTGTGTGCTCTTAAGGGAAATTGTGCTTGATGTAGAGAGCTGTATCTGGAAATACTGGGTGTACCCATTATTGCTCTAGGTGAACGTCCCTCTCCAGTGCTAGTGGTGAGGATTCTAGATCCTTGATTACTGGCCCAGTGTGGGGACGTTACAGTGCCTATGGAGTGAAGTAGGTTTATTGATTCTGATTTTCCTGTATTCAGGCAAAAAGGCCATCAAGGAGCACAGCTCAGACTAGCAACCAGAAGGGATAACCAGTCTGCTGATGGGAATTTCCAGCCTTTAGAAACAAGTCAGTTCACCTTTTCCACAGAGGACTTAAAAAAATCTGTCTGGAGTTAGAGACTTGAACTGGAGGCCAAACGTTTGGAATTAGAATCGACAGAGAGACTGCAACAGGCAAAACAGATGGAATTCGAATTAGCAGAGTGACTGTGGCATTTGTAAACTGAAGAAATTGAGAAATTGCAGCATTTGGAGGGTGAAGAAAATGAGTAGCAGAGTCAACATGAGAAGGATGTACTGACTGTTTGCCAGGGTCATGGAGGTAATGGGGAAGGGAATAACCAAACCCCAGAAGCAATAAAGGTCAGTGAATTTCTTCCACAATTTATAGAGGTGATAATTTTGATAGTGTTAGTCATATATTTGAATGAGTATGTAAACAGTATATGTTGACCAAGGGCTCTGGGTACGATTCCTGCCTCCCTTACTCCATGGTAAAGCTGTAACTGCTGTTTCTAAGCTGTCTGATATTGATTGTTTGAACTAGGATTGAGTAAAGCATTGTGTATTTGAATGCTTTAAGCTAACACCTAAAGCTTACAGAAAAACATTTTTGAGCATTGACACAAGGCAAATTAAAATGTGTGTGATTATATTGCTGAGTTAAGCACTTATTTTCATAGGTGGGTGAGTGGGTGTCAGGTCACCACTTTTGAACGGCTGGCAGACTTTTTGGTGAGGGAACAAGCCCTTAGCATTTTGCCTGAGGACATGAGAATCTGGTTGGCAGACCACGAGTGTAACTCTGCAGATAAGCTTGGGAAAAAGGATCTCTGCTTAGCAAGTAAGGCATCACTGCACAGCAAGGGGATACCCAGTGCTGTACATGGATATAAGGGAACCCATGGTGAGCAGCCTAAGCCACCCCAACAGAGTCCACCAGTAACAGGATAAGATACTACTTCAGGTACATGGCCAGGATGAAGGGTTAAATGTAACCAGTGGGGCTATGTATCATATAGATGTATAATAAAAGAAAAAAACAGCCACCAAGGACAAAAATGGTAGTCTTAAACTGTGTATAAAATAGATTTAATAAAATACTAAAACGTGAACAAAATGACTAAGCTCTTTCACCAGATAACAACACTAAGAAGCCAGTGTAGTTTTTTCCGTTTGGATTTTATGTTATTTTTGCTATCATATAGATGTCCACAGAGGCAAGGTGGGGAAAGAAAAGTGGGGGGAGGCCAACAAGTGAGCATAACAGTTTGCCAGTTGTAAGTTGTCTGGAGACAGCAGAGGTACCAAACTATCATCAGAGGTTATATTCCATTTTAGTGGATGGAAAACAGTTTATTGCTAAGAGAGCGACAGCCTGTGACATAAGCATTGTGAAGCCTGCATTGGTTAAAGAGGAGCAGTTCTTGCTTTGAGAGTCCACTCCAGTCAGAGCTTTAGTAAAAGTAAAGCAACAGTGTTAGTGCAGTGACAAGTCAGTTACTTAATAAGGGGAAGACTAGCAAAACAAAAAAGTAACTGGAACCATGAGCAGGGATAAGCAGTAGTTAATTCACAAAATTCAGAGTCGACAGCTTACTTGGATTTTTTTTTTAAGTAATAGTTGTTTATTCCAACAGTTTAACATCCATAATGTAGTTAGAAGTACTTATTCCACAAGTTTAAAATCCACAACGTACTTAAAAAGTTGCAAGTGCAGAAGACAGTTTCACCTAGATAGGCTTCATCAGGCAAAGAAACTGAGCAACACATTGTGCGTAGCTTATATAATCACGGTGTAGTCACATGGTAAGATAAAAACAAGTAAAATACATATAAAATTGCATGTATAAAAATGCAGGTGAGAATAACAGTAAGAAATGTAATACATAATGAAGGTACTTGTAAAATTTAGATTTTTCAATTTTTTTAAACATATAGGGTACAGACAAATACAAAAAGTTCAGTGTATTTTGAGTATGTAAGTACTTCAAATAAGGCTTAATGGTAACTGTCATTCAAGCCAGCAGGTATTTGTGCGTTAAATCTAAAAATCCATTGCAGTTCTATCCTCTCTGTGTGTAATTTTATGTCACCGCCTTTAAGCGGTGCATGAATAACTTGCAAAATAGCAAATTTAAAAATATGAGTTAGATCTGTATTAAGAATATGTTTATATAAGGCATTTGTTTTGAACACTCCTCCTGATGTCTGACATGTGTTGACCTATTCTCTCTTTTAATTTTCTATTTGTCCTGCCTATGTAGGATGCTTCGCACTTGGAGCAGTTTGCTATGTATATTAAGTGTTGTGTGTTGCAATTACCAAATGTTCTTAGTTCAAAAGCTGCATCTTTGACTGGATCTCTAACAAACTTGTCAGTATTAATGTACCTGCAAAATAGTGCAATCATTACATCTGTATGTTCCTTGCTTATTAGTGTAAAAGTAAGATCTATTTTTTGGTTGCTCTTTACAACAAAGAATGTTCTTTAAGTTACTAGCTCTTCTATAACTAAAACTTGGTGAATCTAATACGATATTCCTCAGCTCAGATATCTCAGTTAGTATACACCAGTATTTTTTAGTTGTATTCTTAATGACTAGTGTATTTTTATCATGTGTAAGAGTGTATCTTAGTTTGATATGATTATGGTGGATGATCATACTTCTCTGTTGATGGTTTGCAGAGGTGTATATTCTGTGGATCTCTTGTTTATAATGTCTTAATTGTTTTAATTTGTTGTTGACTATAACCTCTCTGTATGAATTCTGAAGCAGTCCTTTCAATTTGCTGTTCCATTAGTGAATAATTTGTATTTAATTTAGCTATCCTAACAAGTTGATTTTTAACAATTTGGATAAATATGTGATGGGTGTAAGCTGGTTCTATGTAGATATGTATTTTTTCTGAATGGTTTTCTGTACATAGTAGTATCTATCTGACCAGTATGAAGTTAATTTAGGGTTATGTCAAGAAAAATTAATTGTATGAGACTGAAGGAGTATCCCTACCTCACATCCTAGTATATCTAATTTTGAGAAATTAGTGTGTAAGGATGTGTATAGGTTACACAAGGACATAAGGAATAGACACAATTTATATTATGTTTCACAGACCAATCTTACCCAGTCAGAGAAGGAGTGTTTAAAAAAAGTGATACACAACAAGGAGGTTCGTATTATGAAACCTGATAAAGGTGGATGGATAGTTCTATTCCAGACTGAAGCATATATTTCTAGCATATATGATATACTTCACCAGACTGATACTTACGAAGCCATCTCCATTAACCAGATTAATATAGGGCATCGACGTATTGATCTGGCTATTGAAGAATATTTAATAGACAACAGGGTTACCAACGAGACCTACACCTATTTGAAGAATGACTATCCTGTACTGGCCAAAATTGTTGGGATCCCCAAGATACATAAATCATTGGATAAACCCCCTTTTAGACCGATCATCTCTGGGTCTAAATCCAAAACATTCAACATAGGTAGATGGATAGACCACCAGCTCAAGCACATTTATGGGGTTATTCCACACATCATGAAAGACTCCTGGAGTTTTTTGGGGAAGTTAACTCAGGACAATTGGCAAACTGATCTCACCCTTGTAACTATAGATGTTGTGGACTTATTTTCCAGTATTCCTAGAAATGAAGGACTGGAATATTTTTCCAATAGTTTGCGGAAGTACTCAGGATTAAGTTGGGACAAGGTTTCCTTGCTATGTGATATGATGGGACTGGTGTTGGAGCATAATTACATCACATTTCAAGGGGAATTTTTTAAACAAATAAAGGGAGTTGCTATGGGAGCTTCTTGTGCCCCAATTTTTGCAAACCTTGTGATGTTAGAATGGGAGGAAGAGACACTATTTAAAAGCAATTACTATGCTGATATAAAATTTTATGCCAGATATTTGGATGACATCTTTATTTTGTGGCAGGCATCGGCAGAGAGATTGCAAGATTTTATGTCCTTCCTTAACAATTCATCTGAATTCTTAAAATTTACTCACAACACTAGTGACCTTAATATACCTTATTTGGATGTTTTAGTTGGTTTGGATTCCAATGGTTTCACATCCAAGCTTTATCGAAAACCAACTTTTTCTAATGATTATTTGTATTTTTCCAGTAACCATCCACCACACATCTATAAAAATATAGTCAAGGGGCAGTGTATTCGTGCAGTGAGGATGTCTTCGACTGAAACTGTTATGAGATTAGAACTTGATGTTATTAAAAACTTATTCCTCAATCGTGGATACCCGGCTAACATGGTCCGGGATGTTACAGGTTATGTGCAAAAAGAATGGGGGAATAAATACCCACCTTTATTAGGTAAATACGTAGCTAGGTTGGCAGGTGAAGGGAATGAACATAGATTATTTGGTAGAGCATGTATATTGACATACACTCCATACACACACTTTATCCAGGATATTTTGTGCCAACATTGGGACATTATTACAGCCTCGAATTTAGATCATATAGTGGGACCTTCACCTAAATTTGTGTACAAGACAGGTGCTAACCTAAAAAGAATTTTGGAGAAGGCTAGTAATAATAGTGATAAAAAAGACATATTCAAAGGTACTACCAAGTGTGGAAGATGCAAACAGTGTAACCACATTAATGAGGTTAAATTCATTCGACTCAAAGATATTAACCATACGTGTATTAAGACCAGAACAGGGAATTGCAACACTAGTCAGGTGATTTACTTGGCAACGTGTTTGATATGTCCAGCGTACTATGTTGGCAAAACTGAAAGATTCTTAAAAAGACGTATCTATGAACATTACTATCGTATTCAGAAAAAAGACACCAAAAATGCTCTATACAGGCATATTAATGAGTGTGGGGGAGAGCATTTATTTCGTTTTGCCATTATAGATCATATTAAGAGTTCAGTTTTCGGGGGCAATTGGAAGATGCAGTTAGCTGCATTGGAGAGCAAGTGGCAGATTTTATTGGATGCCACTAGATCCCCTGGATTGAATGATTTTATTAGTATTAAACCTTTCTTGGCACTTTCCCAGTAAGGTTTAGCTGATATTATTGTTATTAATTAATAAGGACAGGACCACTACAATATATATACACACATTTGTTGTCAGATTATTATCTGTAATACATTTTAGCAACAATGGTTTTGTGTAAAGCCTTATCAGCTATTGGTAATTAAGTATTGTTGTTACGCAACAATTTTATACGATATGTATTTTTTATAAAATATTTATTGTTTAGTTTCTTATAAGATGGATTTTTAATATTACACATCCAGTTTTCACTATGTGTTTTTAATTAAGTGTTCAGTGAGTTCTATATCTTTAAAAGTTTTGTCGGACTTTTTGACTTGCTCTGACTATATATACTAGCATCCTTGAATGTTACTTCTTGACATTGAAGGTAGTATAACAAAGTTAGTGCTATCAGTGCTCAAGTTTTCCAAAAAGCAGTTGGTTGTAGGTAATATAAAAACAGCACTCTTTGAACTTCGAGGACAATGCAGTTTGATCTTTGCAGTGTCGGATTTAAAATTACTATCAGAAAGAAAAACACTTTGCTTTATCATGCAGCAAACAACACAATTGTTTTTTGCTGTTATTAGTCCTTTACAGCAGGAGTAGTGTGATGCCCACCACTGCTACCAATGTGTCATCCCCCACACTGGACCAGTAATTAGGAAGCCTGAATCCTCACCACTGACACTGCAGAGGGATGTGTACTTGGAATACAAATGGTTACACTGAGTATTTCCAGATGCAGACCTCTCTGCATCAAGTACAGTTTCCCTTAATAGCACACAGGGAGCATATTCAGCCTGGGGTCTGGATGCCTCCATGTCTGTCTCCCTCCAGGTCCCCAATTAGACTCCCCACTGGTACAGCTGTAAGGTTTGGTCCTCAGCCGAGTGTCCAAGCTAGGCCCCCCCACCCTCTCTGTGAACCCAGTGTTTAGTGTCCCTGCTCAAAGTAGCTCACACACACACTGTCTTTAAGATTTAATTTCACACACACACACACACACACACACCTGTGAAAGGCTGGCACAGACAAACCTGCTGTGCCCCCTTCTGCCCACCAGAGTATAAGGTAGTTTTCGCTGCCACCAAACACTTCACAATCAGCTACTTTAAAACCCTTAACAAAGGGTGTCTAATTATACTTTGCAGTGTTAATATTAATACAAATGATAGTAGTTGACTAAAGCAGCTAGGCCTTCTGGAGTGGCCCACACAGTGTCACCAAATAAATATAAGTACTCTCCAAGGTAGATACTTTCTACAAGGATCAGCCACAATAAGAGTTTTAAATATGTTTAATAATAAATAAAAGTACGTGAAAATACTAAATATATATTCACAGTAAACTACAGAGTTCAGATCACAGGAAATATTGAAAAGAACATTGATGGACAGACTCAGACAAAGAAAAACAGTATCTACTTTAAGATTCACTATATTCTTGACCAAATCTAAAAGGATTTTATTGTTTCCTAATACTACTGCAAGGCAAGATGCTGTGAGTGAGGGTCTTTCTAGTCAGGCTTCCCAGACAGAATAATCAATACTCTGAGATTTCTCTTTGTAATATCTAAAATATAATTTCCAAGAGGTCTGGCAGAATGACCTTATCTGGTCACCTGACACTAGGTTCTCACAGTATTCCCCTTTGAAGTTGACCACAGATGGTCACAATACACATCCAAATGTTTAAGGCAGTGCCTGGGGCCTGCCCTCTTTTCACTGAGCTAATGGACAAAGGCTCTTCCTCAGACCCAGCAACTCTGGTCCTATTCAGCACTATGGTGTGCCTTTTAATGGCTTAGCAGCTCATTTATTTTTCCTATATTTTTCTTAAAGTTAACCTCTACTGTGCCAGTATCCTGTATTAAAACTTATACATTTAATACAGCTACAAAAATACATGTGCATTTCTCTTTATTTCAACAGGATGCACTGTTGATACATTTCAACACAATCAAAGCTCACAAATACATTTTGAGCACAAGCATCTGTACAAAATCAGTTTGATATACAAATGCCATACAGTTCTAATACATTTGTAACACAAGCATCTTGTGTAAATCGGTTTGATATTCAAAGGACATATTATTTGCAAAACTCCAGCTGGCTATGCTGGCACTTGCTTATATCATCACAGGTAGTGTTTTCATGGACCATGTCCAGAAAGTGACCCTTGCTGTGTATATCCAAAAGCCAACATCTTTCTTAGACTTTCAAAAAAGTTCAAGATAAGCTTAATGAGAAATAACCCTCATTTGGCAGCATAGATGTAATCTTTCTGAGAAAATATTTTTTATTTTTTTTTTTAACAAAGAGCATGCAGCTGACACCCTCATTGTAGCTGCCTCTTCTCAGTCAGCATAACAGTTTCCAGAGCAGCTCTCCTTTTCCTTCAGGCTATTTATCTGACTACTGTTTTTTTGTTTTTTTTATCTTCAGAGTTGTAACCCAAGCCATTTTCCAGAATTCTGTGATAACCTTCCTGATTGACTGGAGCTAATTCAGCTTACACCCAGATTATGTACTTGCTTACAGGAGCTATGCTCCTTTTACGAGCAACAAAGGCCATGCATATTCCAATAGTTCATGAGTTGCATGCCTACCTGCACTGGCATCCTCCTTTTTAGAGAAACATAATGTCACATACATTCCAGTAACTCAGTAGTTACATGCCTACCTCCTTAATGTCCCCCCCCTTTTTTCTTAATAATGCTAACATAATCATCACAAGAGGCTCTGTTAATTCTTGTTAGCTGAGTCAGTTTTAGCACTTAACAGTAAATCTAACACCAAGGACCCTACTTAATGAATCCATCCTTTCTACTGATCAACTTTTGATAAAATTCAAGAAGATCCTACAGTTTAGACATAAGCACACCCATTCTGGCACATGCCAAAATCTTACATGGTGGGTACATAAAAGTACTTGTCCCTCAAACCCCCCAGTTCTTCAGATTGGATCTTGATTCTGTTATTATTATTGATGTTTCCTTTCTTTACATGTATTACACATTCTCCAAGAGACCATCATATTTCGAGCCATGACCTGTAGCAGCATAGCTTCTATTGTCTCAGGGAGGAGCACAATGTAGAAGATTACCAAAGGTGTCAAATAGAAGAGAGAAACTTGTGGCACACCTTGTTATCAGAAAGATGGAACCCACTAAAAGCTTGTTGCTTGTGAGCCTGCAGGAGGGTCCACCACACAACTCTGGGCACTAACTGGTGCATCTCCACAGGAACAGATGTTTGAAGAATAATTCAAGGTTTAGGTGTTGTACAGTTACATCTGTTGTTTAATCCAATCTCCCAGTGTTTGCAACTGCTGAGCTTGTGGTCATTCATCAAGGTATTTTGTTGAATCATAAGTGTATTAACAAATAAAGTAAGAGGGTGAGGACCAAGGAAGATTGCACAGCAAGATCCTAAATTGAGGAGTTCATCCTTGTCAATGGAACCTACCTCCCAGATGATTAGTTTGCTGCCACTGGCCTTCCAGCCTCATACCAAAGAACAGTCCATTAGAGGTACTTACCCATGGACTGGAGGAAGTGTAGGCCACGCACTCCCTACTTGGTAATTAACCTGCCCAGGCCCAGTCAGCTTTTGATTGGGGAGTTTCATCTCATCTTCTCATGCCATGGTCATAGCCCAGCCACTGTAGAAGACCTTCCTGTATTCATATACTCCTCTGTTCCAAGCCAACCCCAAAAGAATAAAAAAAAAACTCACAACCACCCAACTCTCAAACATCACATGGTTTTACCCTTTCTTTGATATAGGTTCATAGGTGTGAACTAGGCTAATAGCCCTGGAACCTTTACATGCCTAGCCCATAGGATTACCCTGGCATCATGCCACCTGACCTTAGTTCCTAGTGCCTCTGTCGAGTAGAGCCACTGGAGTGATCCCTGGGGTGAATTTTCTATTTCCCATCCACTCATCAAGATTTCTCTTGGGCCAGTGAGGTGCTCTGCTTGACATGTATGGGAAGTCTGTTCCATAGCATGGGCAGTCTCTGGATTATGAACCTGTCCCTTCAGCGTGTTCTGTTGATTGTGGTAATGAGGTTGAGGTCTCTGGAGTGTGTGGTGCGGAGGGATTGGGATTTCTTCAGATGTAGCATTTCTAACAGAGCTGGGTCAGGCATAGCTTTGTAAGTCAAGCAGAGATCGCCTCTAAGTAAGTGATATTTGACAGATAATAGTTGGAGAATTTTGAGTCTGTTCATATAGGACAAGTGTTTAAGGCCTAGGATCCTCTTTGTGAGGTACTTTTGTGGCCTCTCTAGTTGTTGCAGGTGTTTAGTGAGGTGCATGCCAAATGGGGCATTATACTCAATAATTGGCCTAATGAGGGAAGAGTAGAGGGAGACAATGACCTCTTTCTTCCTGGATGCAAAACCCTTAGTAATGAGATGTGCCACATTTCTGACCACAGTGGCAACATGGTGGTCAAAAGAGAAGCTGCTGTCAACCTATATTCCCAAATCTCTTATAACGCCTTCTGTGTTCAGTGGACTACCATCAATGTGGTAATTCAAGGGAAGCAGGTTTTTCCCAAGGGGATGACACATTTTTTAGCATTGATCTTAAGGCCATGATTCTGTCACTAGTCATTGCTGTCATTGAGGCCTTTCTGTAGGATGTCAACATCACTTGGGGATTTAATAATAGCTCCCAACTTGCAATCGTCTGCGAACTTTGTCAGCCCGAGTCCCTTTGTGTTGGCCTGGACTTCAGATAAGTAGATGCCAAACAGGGGAGGAGCCAGGACCGAACCCTGTGGGACTCCACTTGTGACTGGCGGCAGTCTGACTTGAAGTCAGCTACTTTCACACTGTGGGTTCTATCTGTGAGTCAGTTTGCAATCCACCTAGTGATATAGGGGTTGATTCCTAGCTTAATGAGTTGTTCTATGATTCTGGAGTGGGGGATGGTATCAAAGGCCTTGGCCAGATTAAGGTAGGCTGTATGAACCACCTTGCCTTCATCCACAGCTCTGGTGACTCAAAGAAGTCAACCAAGTTGAGCAGGCATGATCTACCCTTTGCAAAACCAAACTGTGTAGGATCCAGAGTTTGGCGATTCCCTATATCCTTGTTTGTTAGGTCCGTTATGATGTGTTCCATAGCTTTGCATATCAGACTCATCAGGCTAATTAGTCGATAATTCCCAAGGTCTGTAGTTGCTCCTCCTTTGTGGAGAGGGATGACTGTAGCAGTGCACCATTCTGTAGGTACAAAGCCTGAGGTGAGGCTGTGATTGAACAGGGCACAGAGATGAGGTGCCAATTCACTCTGTAGTTCATGTAGAACACAGCCAGGGATATTGTCAGGTCCCATATAAGCTGTATTCTTGGCCTTGGACAGTGCTGTTTTAACCTGTGCAGCAGTAATACTGGGTGCCTGGCAATCTACTGGTATTGTGATTGGTCCTTTGGGTGGGGAGAGAGGGGTAAAGTTAGCACTGAATCTGTCGGCCAGTATTTTGGCAATATCTGTTGGCTCGGTATAGGAGGTACCATTGTGCAGTAGCTCAGAGCAAATCTGGGTATTGCCATGGAGATTCTTTACATAACTATAGAAGGCCTTGTGGTTGTCTTTTTTTCTATCTGCTGCAGTTGTGTTTTCATAGCTAGATGTAGAGGATTTGATGAGGGACCTCAACCTTTTGTTGAGGCTGATAAGGGAGTTTCTCCAGTCGTGGGGCTTCGCCTTATTCCTCATCACTTTCCTCCTCCTGTTGTAGAGTTTGTTTATGGCAGGGGACCAGCAGATTGGTTTCCTTTTTTTTTTTTTTGAGGAGAGCGTCTTTGTTTTATTGGGTATGGCGAGATCCATACATTTGTGTACATGTTCGTACAGTGCATTGGTGTATGATTCAGCAGTCATACAACTATTCTCCATTTGCATGGGTGCCGTGAAGTTAGCTACTTCTGTTTTTAGGAGCCCAAAGTTAGCTTTGGAGAAGTTTTTCATGGTGGTTACCTTTGTGTGTGTGTGTGGGGGATGTGGATTTCCAAGGTGATTAGTTTGTGGTCAGATCTAACCAGGGAGGAGTTGACTATTGGTGTAGAGCAACGGTCACCCATGTTAGTAATGACCAAGTCAAGGATGTTGCTACCTCTAGTGGGGGTAAGAACGAGCTGGTCCAGAGCATTGGAATTAATGAATTCCAGAAAGGATTGGGCAAGTGTATTGATACATGAGTAGTTTTCCCAGTTAATGGAGGGGTAGTTGAAGTCACCCAGTATGAGTGTGTTAGGTTGGACCCTAATATTCTCCAGGGTGCTTAGGAACGTGGAGCGTGAGTCTTGTGACATGGTTGGGGACCTATAGTAGGCTACAACCTGAATTACTGTCTTACCCAATGTTATCTGCACCTGAAGTATCTCAGATGCGTTATGTTGGGCGACTAGTCTGGAGGTGTGCGCATCCTTTATGAATATGGAAGCGCCACCACCTTTGAAGCTTCGGTCCAAGTTTTGGGGCCGAAAGGTGTGGAATGAGTTATAGCCTGGTAGTGCAGGGGTGCTTTCTGCTGCCTTGAAGCAGGTCTCTGTTACAGCACAAATGTCGATGTTCTTCATTTTAAGGAGTGCTTTGATCGAGTGCTTTTTGAGATTTAGACTTCTAGCGTTGAGCAGCATGACTCTCAGATTGCATGTGTTTGTAGCTGTTACGGTGGTAATTTGGTCTTTGGAACACTGCCTAAAAAAGGCACTATAGGGGTGGCAAGAGCCTTGGCCAGTATCCGGAAGCCCAGGGGTGACAGATACAGGCCATCTCTGGCAAAGCATTGAGGTCTGTCAATCATGTCATCCCAGGCAGACAGATACTGGATCCCCTTAGAATGACACCAGAAATGTAGCCAGTTGTTGAAATCAATCATTTTCTGCTTGTACTGTGGTATTATTCTGGGTGATGGTAGGATGCTGCGTAGGGCTACGGTTATACCCGCCTGGGCTACATAACCCAAGAGCTCCTCCATGTCTCTTTTCATGTAGTCCAGGGAGGTACGTCTCATGTCATTCACACCCACATGTACAATGACAGAGTCATATTTGTACCTGTTGTTGAGGGACCTGAGTGTATGCATTATGTGGCAGATCCTGGTACCTGACAGGCAGCTGACTGTTACATTCTCCTTATTCAACCTAGTGAGTGGAATATCAGTGTGCCTCAGTATCGAGTCACCTATGACTAGTGTGTTGGGCATGCTGTTTTACCTTGCAGGATTTGGTTGAGTGGCGCACTGTTTAGGAGAGTTATGTCTCGTGATTAGTTTTGTGTTGTGTTGGTCAGGTGCATTTCTGCCTTGGAGGTCTCTGCTGTTTGGGTAGATTTTTATTGAGAGCCTCCATGAAGGTGGATGTGTGGTTTGTGTTTTTATGTGAAGGCAGTGCTGGTGTGTGTTCTGGAGGATTATGTGTTCCGGATTATGTGTTCCATGTGGTGTGGTGCAAGTGTTGACCTTCTACTCTTGACCAGCTAGTCCAGTCTTGGCTGTAGAGTTCATTGCTTCCAATCTGGACATATAAGTGCATCTCTCAGAAGTCTGAGTGTTGGGAGGTAAAAGGAGAGGGCTGTCAGTGTACATGAGGCAGTTGCTACATTGCCTCAGGATGCCCAAGTTCACCAGGTTAATAGGAGAAAGCACAAGGAACTGACCTTTAGATATGCCTGGAAAGGTGGGCATTAATAAATACTGGAGCTGTTTCCTTGTAGAACATTTAGTGCTGGTAGCACTTTTGCGTGCTAAAATAATTGCCACAAGAAGTCTGGTAAAGTGCTAAACTAGTAAGCTAGTAAAAGTACAGAAGAGGAGAGAACTAGCAGATCTAAGGGAAAAATTGAAGAGCAGACTTTGGCACCGCTCAGAAGCTTTCAAACAGTCCTGGATACAGCAAATCTATATCTGGACTAGATTAGTTACAGGAAAGGTGGGAAACAAGCACAGATATGGACTTTTAAACCAGAAAGTTAAAAGAGATGGAAAAAAACTGCCCAAATGGCCAATAAGGTACAATTTCTGGGCCAGAAACCACTCTTTCCTGTGGTAGCTAGGGTACCTAGTACTTTCCACTCCCACTGATAAGCTAGAAGGCTTCCCTCCAGCACAGAAAGGCTTGAGGGTCAAAGGCTTACAAACAGTCCTGGATACAGCAAATCTGTACCTGTACTAGACTAGTTACAGGAAAGGCGGTGAACAAGAGCAAATGCTGGCTTTTAAACCAGAAAGTTGAAAGAGATGGAAAAACTGGCCAAATGGCCAATAAACTACAATTTATGGGCCAAAAGCCCCCCCCCCCTCTTGTGGTAGATAGGCTACCTAGTTCTTACCACTCCCACTGATAAGCTAGAAGGCTTCCCTCCAACACAGAAGGGCATGGGGGGGCTCAGAAGCTTACCAAAAGTCCTGGATACAGAAAATTGGTATCTGGACTAGACTAGTTTCAAGAAAGGCAGGAAACAAGCTTAGATTTTTTTTCAGAAAGCAGCTAAAACAGCACTAAAAACAATTCAAGTGCAGTACAAGCTAGCACACTCGAGTGTGTAGCAGTATTAAAGCAAATACAATTTAAATAAATGCAATTTATTTGAAATGTATTCTGAACTAAATTCAGTTGTTCAGGAGCGGCCTTAGGTCAACTGGTGCCCTAGGCAAAAGATCTCCACAGCGCCCCCCACCACACCACCTAGTGACCCCATCTACTTACACCCAACAAACAAATAAAAGTGAAAAAGTGCCCCTGCTGCGGCGGGCGGAGGCGTGTCACGGGCATGCCTAAAGTATGCAGTTGTTTTATTTAACTCTGAACAGTTAAGAAGTGCCAAAAATATACTTATAAGCTGAAAAGCACACTCAGCACTCAGTCAGAACACAAGGAGATTTTTTTTTTTTATTAGTAAAGTGCAAGGGGAGGAAGGAGAAGCAGAAGATAAAAGGTTAAGAACCTAAGTGGATTGGCCATCCCATATGTTCTCCCTGTATTAGGTAGAATGAACATTAGACTGGGAGGAGTGTCCCAAATCAAATTTATAGTAGGGACAGGCAACTGCAAAGCCATCAACTATAACAAGCACCACAGGAATAGGGTGGGAGGGAGAAAACCAGTTTCAGAAGAGATCAGAAAAATAAAATGCCAGCAAATATATTACATAATTCAGTCAGGCAAAAATTAAGACAATTCAGAACTCTGAAAAGTTAAAGTGCCAAGAATTACACTTATCAGCGATTATATTTCCAGATTGTTTGGGAGAACTCTTCAGTCAGAACACAAGGAGTTTCTAACAGTGTATGCAGGAATTTACAAACAGGAGCTATTTTAAATCGGCAAGCCTTGAAGCAATCAGATGACAAAAAAGCTGTTAGACCAGGTTTATAAACTTTAACACCACCACAGAAGTAGGGGGGAGACAGTTTCAGAAGAGATCAGAAACAAAAAAACAATGCCAGCAAATGTATAAAATAATTCAGTCAGGCAAAACTTAAGACAATGCAGAACTCTGAAAAGTTTAAGTGCCAAGAGTTATACTTATCAGCGATTGTATTTCCAGATTGTTTGAGAGCACTCTTCAGTCCGAACACAAGGCGTTTCTAACAGTGTATCTACTTTCCGGAGACTAAGGACACCAGCACATCTGCATTAATTCTGGATGTGTTCTGGAAATGTTTGTAGGGAGAGCACTTTCTTTAGTTCACTATATCTTGAAGAACCATCACAAAGGACTAGTAGGTTCGAAACTTGGGCATTACTGTGGCTTCTTGGAGTTCATTAGTTCGTTTCCAGAAATGGTTGCACTGATGTATCAGTTCCATCCATAGGATAGGCCCGTACTGTACTATTGAAGGGGGCCCATTATGACGGTCACATGTTTGGAATGGGGTAAGATATATGCTCCCACCATTTCTTTCCCTTCTCAGCGATAGATGATTTCCACTTTGTTGTTAATTTCATCTTGAACCAACTCATCTGCTGCATTCAGTCCCAGATGATCACCCATAGCGGCTCATACCATTTCTCCCCCAGGAGTCTTTTTTTTTTCAACAAACATCTTTATTAAATTTTCACATATGATATAGGCAATCTTACATTTATATACAACAAACAAAATGACACCACTTTAGTTGCAAACATTATACATCACAGACACAATTGCAACAACTCTAATTCCAAACATACATCATTTATAATCTATCTAGTCACTGTCAGTTAAGCATTATATGGCTCATTCAGATCCTACTTCTTAAACCTTGTTTCTTCTCTACATGTATTGTTCCCACAATTCCCATTTTTTCCTATGTAGTTTGCTCCTTCCCTTTTCTAAAGATCCCAATTCCAGTTGTTTTTATCTCTGTTACACTATTCACTACTTTAGTAAAGTTGGTCTTGACTTGATTTCCATTTTCTAGTAATTGCTTTTTTTGGCAGCTGCCATAATTAGACTCAGCAAGGCCATGTCTAGGGAATTCCGATTCTGTATCATAGCTCAAAAATATTCTCCCCAGTCAATCCAATCTTCTCACCCAGCATCTCCAACAGAATGGTCTGCAGGGAGTCCCTAAAGTCTACCAGCTCATTACACTCCCCCAAAAAATATGTTCCCAGCCACCTCTTTCTTGCCCGTCACACCTCCAACATTTGTTATTCACCTGAGGAAAACTTCTTTGGAGTCTACTTGGAGTATAAAAATACCTATGTAAACACTTCCAGGGAAAGATCCTAAGTCTTCTAGACTTTGTTGCATATTTGGGAGATATTCATATATCCTCCCATTGTCTCTTTGTGGATTGCTTATCCAATCTCTCTTCCCAATCCTTTCTAAGCTCCTCTGATTGATTATTATAATTATCATGCAATATTTTGTGTGCTTTACTAATTATTCCTTTTTGAATGGCAGCTTCTGTTCTAGATTATATTAAAAACTTTACCAGTGCTAGTGTTTCATTCAGGAACCACCTATTTCTTTCTCTTTGCCACACACTGATATCAATCCTTGATAGGGAAGGCAGTCTCTAACCTGCAGTCCAAGTAAATTCTTGGCTTCTTCCCATTCTATTACCATTCCCTTTCTAGTTATTTGCTCCCAATAACTTGGTTCCTTTGCAGTTTTCTCCAATAAATTCCAGCCCCCTCTTCTGTATCCCTAACCACAGTCATCCCTTTCGGCCATATTTCTTTTCTCCATTCATGTGCTGGTTTAGTTCTTAGAATGCTCCCTACTATTTTATGAATATAATACTTTGTATGATTTTTTGTTGTTTTCCTAAAGAGTCTGCATCCAAAATCCCAGTCTCTCCTTTTTTCTTGAGCTTCCTCCCTGTATCATCATTCCTTTCCACTTTGAATTATAGTTTTCTGCTTGCGCTGTGTATAAGAGTCTTAATTGTTTTGCTGTAAAATATTTCCTCAAGTTGGGTAATTTTAGTCCACCTTGTTCTATTGGAAGAATCGGATTATCCCACTTGACCCTTGTCTTCTTTTGTCTTTTCTTATCATGTTGGACAAGTGGCCTATTATCTAGGGAGCGCACGTTCATAACTTCTGTCTGCATGGAAGTGATGCCCACCTGGCAGTGGACCCTAGGCAAGGTTATCACTCTCAGAACATTTCATCTTCTTAGCAAAGTGAATGAAATGTAACCTTTCCTGTGGTGGCTCTGGAACTGCAGATACAGGTGCTATGCTTGATTTTAGACTTCTGTTTGCATCAAAGGCTTTCTTTATGCATTCCTGTCATTCTCACTCATTCTTCATCTAATTTCAAAGGTCAGGAAAAGAAGACCAACACTTTCCTCATTGTTCCCTATGCTTCCCAAGAAGGACATTGTTTCCTGTGCTTTTGTCTCTATCAGTACAGGAAACGGTCCTCTTCCTAGCAACAGACTTTCTTCATGGTTAAGTTGACATTCAGCTTTGCTTACTACTTTGGATCCTAGTTCTTGCTTTAAAGTCACTGCTGCTACTAGATTTGCTGTCTTCTGAGGTCTCAAACAGTTTTGAGATTGTCTTTAAGCCTTCCATTCTGTAGGCATACCCAGCCTTCCAGCTTCTGTCATGACCAGTTCATTCTTAATCACCAGATCAAGAGATGACCAAGAAATGGCTACCATCCAGTTAGCTATGGAGGTTTTTATTTTTTTTCGTATTTTCTAGACATAACCCCACCCACAACAAATGTCATTAATGTTGGAGAGACAAGGGCCTGCTCTGACTTCTCTTGTAAGTGTGCTGTTTCCCACACATGAAGACGCAGAATTGTCTGCTGGTCCTACAAGGTTTTAAGTATTCGAGGAGTTACATGATGATTTGCAGATGTTAAAAAACACTGAAAAATTATAGGATTCAGATGCCTACAAGGAAAAAGTAGTTGAAATTACTGTATTTCACATCATCTAAATGGGGTGTAAAATGCAAGTAAGTAATGTCTTTCGGCTTTTCCCAGTTAGGGATCGCCACAGCGGAACTCTGGTCTGCTAATGATTGGCAGTGGATTTTTGCGGTGCCGAGTTGCCAGCCCGATGCCCACCCTTCAACAAAGGCACATCCATTCACGCAAGCACCTTCCTGCATGTCTTTATACTTACTTTGCCTTAAACAAGTACATTCGTAATAATCGGGATGTAATTCTGCAGAGGCAGATTGCAAGCCTGTCAGTGGCAAAGATGAGAACTGTCTTGCATTGTCAGTTTTTTGTAACATGACACATGGTAGTACTGAAGTATAACAGACTCAAGGCACATGTCAGAGTAGAGCTCTGCTGCATTCAGCAGAAGCAACAGTCGATAATATCCTGAAGAGTGTGAAATGAGCTGTTAAGTTATACCGTTCTTTATGGACCATTAGTTTTGTGGAGAGGGATCTCAGTTGTGCTGTCCTGTGTGCTCCCAGTTGTGGGATCAGTTCCTTGCATTTCTTCATTTTTACTGCCTCTTTACCAAATCTGTTCCATTGATTACTGCTCCGTTTACTGTGAATCGCATGTCACCATGACTACAAAACCTTTTCTATAGCCAAGTATCTACACTTCAATTTTCTACACATGTGCAAGTTTTGCTCCATGCCTTGTATACAGAATTCCTCAGCTGTTAAGATAATATCTGCAGCTGAGTTTCTGGATAATGTTGTCCGCTGACATTGTATTTGAAATGATCCATAAATCCTAGAATCATGGTATTTTTGCTACCTGTGACCTCACTTCAGATAGTATTGTTCATTTTTCTTGAGAAGTATTAAAGTCTGGAACAGAATGCACAGGCCTGTTTTTTTTTGCTTCTAGATTTGTTCACAAACATTAACGTAGTTTACTGTAGTGCATTTCAGTTTTGGCATAGTCATTGTATAATCAGAAATTATAAAATCAAGAAAAGTAATGTAGACTGTGAGTAGTATGCAATGTTGGTAAATCTGAATGAGTTTAGTAACACAGTGTAACATGGGGTGTTTATGAATATAATTTGATTAGACTTGCTTATAAATATTTTAATTAGTGTAGTTTTGTTTAATTAAGAATGCCTGCGTTTTGAGAGATAAAATCATCCTGGGGCTAATGTTCTTAAAGGTCTTACTCATATTTCATTTTCTTTTCTATTATGTAATAGATGCATCACCTTTAGAACTTGTACAACTTTGATACTGGAATCTTGTTGGTTGGTGACTGTATAGAAAAGGTTGGCTAATGAAGACCAGGATGAAGGTGTGCACTGTATGAAAGGTGGTAGACTGCAATTTTATAGAGATTTCTTTGATACATTGTAACATGGACAGGAAAAAGTTAATAACGATGCCCTCAGTATGTCAATTTGCTTTTTGTAAACATCTGAAAATATCAGTTTTCACTCCAGATGCAGTGCTGTCGCAATAAACCTGTTCATGGCAGTTCTTGGAATAAGTTCGGGCCCTCTGACTCTCTTTACAAGACTGCCATTACTGGCAGAATACTTAAAAGGGAGATGCAGACTCTCCACTCTTTGCCACAAATATATTTTTGCATTTTACAACAGAGTTTAGTTTACTGAAACTTTCATGCATTTAGGATTGCGTGCTTTATACCAAAAAGTTAAAGTTTCTATTTTTTTTATATTCTTTTAAACATGGCAAAACAGTGGTTGCCTCTCCTCTGTTTGTATCTTGGCTTCTATCAGAATAGTGCGATCTAATACTGCAAAGTCCGTCAATTCAAAAAATAGACTGATTCCTGCAGAACAAATGAAATTGCAGAGCCCACTCTTTTAATACCTTACAAACATTTTTGGAAAGTAGCTTCACCTCACTTCAGGGTTGGGCTAAAAGAATAGTATTTTACTCATAATAAAGTTAATGGATTAACAGTAAACTTGAGTAATGATTTGTGAAATTTGCAACTTTTGCAGAGGTGGTTGATTTATACAAGTAGGTAAAAATTTTGAAACAAAAGTGCAGTATTGATAATTAGTTTTTTTAACATCATATTTATTAAAACATTTGCAAAAAAAAAAAAACAGTATTGTATATGCTTTTCAATATCAAAAACATTTCCAGTTTTGTCAGTGAATTTTTTACTAGCTGACTGTACAGTTGTTAGTCATACTGTAATTTACAAAATAAATTCTTCTTCTTTCGGCTTTTCCCGGTTAGGGGTAGCCACAGTGGATCACCTGTCCGCTCATGATTGGCAGTAGAGTTTTCCAAAAGAAATAACCATCCTAAAAACCAGGAAGAAAAGAAAAGCGAGACTAAATGTATACACATGTTCAAAAGTGCTTACAAGAATATTGATTTGTAAGGATCTTAAGAGGCATAGCCTTACTTTCCAGTGGTAGTTTTTAGCAGTTATATTTAGCTTCAAAATACCTCAGAGACCGGCATAATAAGGAAATCTTGGGACATTAACTTATTGACCCTGTGTATGACGGACATGAGTACTAAACCAGGGGTGAATTTGCAGATGTTCATCATATTGATCACTGCTGCAGTAGTCTTAGCTTTATGGGATATATTCTGCCAAGGCTGTACAGCCAGGTGGTTATATCCTGACAAGAATATACAGCCAGCCAGCTTCCAAAACTTCAGGGCACCTTCCATGCACACAAACTGTTAGGCAGCTCAAATTGAGCTGACTACAGTAGAGAGTCGATTATCCAAACAAATTGGGATCTAGGGTAGTTCGGATAATCAAACATATAATTGAACCAGATAAAAAACATCTAAAATCTTGCTTTTTCTGCATAGAGGAGTACAATTTTCAACCATTCAGTGATTCCAGTGGACAATAAAGAATATTTTTCACACACAAGCTGGTACAAGTTCAAAAAATGTGGCCTAGCGAATACGTATAATGTTTACATATTCAGACTTTGATTTTTTTTCTACCCAAAAACTTTGGAAGGCTGGTTTGGATAATTGACATTTCAGATAGTCATCATTCAGATAATCAACTCTGTACTGTAAAACACAAGTTTGGGTGCCAAGCCCTTTGGAGCTTTACCACTTGAATATGCTTCTCTAAGGCTTTCAGTGATCAATGGTCGGCTTGTGCTGTTCTTTGCTGAGCAGATAAGTTCGCTGTAGGGAGAACCTTCCATTTTCAAATCGTGTGTGTTTTATCACTTTCCTTTTCAGGAAAGTTTTTTTAAACCTAGGAGTTTCGTGTTTTAACTGAATGCTATGAGACTGTATTGTACTTTTAAATGAGAGCACTTTTTTTCCCCACTTCAGTTTAAGTGTTTTTAACGTAACTGAAAAACATTTTTTCTGTGGAGAAATTGTGTTCATTTTACTTTTTGAGGCTAGGAAAGTATCTTGAAGTGATATTTACTATGTTTTTCAATTAAAAATGTAACTTTTAAAGACTTTTAGTTTTTATCGGCATTTGCTGCTTGTCTTTCCTGAGAAAGAGGCTCCATTTTTGCCTTGACCATGGAACAAACTACCAATACCATGGTCGAGCCTTCTCCTAGCCACAAAAAAAAAATTAAGCAAACAGCCTTTGCCACCACAGCAGGCTAGCAATTTACCTCAGCCTCAAGTGTGTGACTCTGCTGTGGGTGTTTGTTGTACCTCAGAGACCACTCATCTTTTACCTCAGATCCCTCTAGTGTAGCACTTACAGCCACTATGGACTGGGGATTAGCCACATCTTCTGCGGCTGTTGGGGTCATCTCAGTGAGCAAAGGATACAGGTTTTCCAAAAAAAGATCCAAGATTTGAAATCTGAACAGGAAGATGAAGGGATAGATGCAGGGTTTTCTCCTCAGTTTTCTGATTCAGATTCAAAGGAGCATTCAGTTTGATTTTTCCTGTGGGCAGAGCCGGATCCAGCACTAGGTGATCAAGGGAGTTGCTAGGGCCCACTGGTTGGGAAGGGGCCCACTTGCAAAGGTACTGTCACATTTACTTTTTAATTAAAAAAAAAAAAAAAAACTTGTTTTTGTTTTACAGGGGTTCCTCTTTAAGAATGGTCCAGTGACACACACCTGTTTTGTCACTTCTGTACTTGCATCATCTCACAGACCTCCTGTGCTGCCTTTCCACGCATGCAGAATTTAAATACAAGAAAACGTTCTTGTGCTGCTGCTTCCACAGGATGAATGTAAACTAGATTCTTCTACAGCAGCAAGTAAGGTTCCGTTTCTTCTATCCTGGACATATTTTTGTGAGGAGTGTGTGTGTGTGTGTGTGTGTGTGTGTGTGTGTGTGTGTGTGTGTGTGTGTCTGTGTGTGTGTGTGTGTGTGTGTGTGTGTGTGTGAAAGATTTTACTCTTCTAACATATTCTGGAAGAATCACACCAAGTTCTTGTAAGCAAGTAAAACAGCTTTATTTTACATGCATGGAGATCTGCTACATGATAGTAATATGCCAGCAGTCTGGCTACTTGTACTTTAAGTTCTCCTTATATAGACCCTCCTGCACGTACATACACGTAGCACAGAGGACTTTCATTAAAATTGATAGTTTGATTACTTGTTTTTACCAGCCAGTACCACAGTTATTCTTGCACCATTAACTTTCTTATCAGCAGTTTAAGATTAACTTCTGCATTCCTCAGTGATCAACATTTTCCAGAACATTTCAGTTTCCACGCAGTGAACATTTTTCTGCTTAACCCTTTAAATACAGAATACAAAATATGTTGACTTCAGTATTTTTCCACATTTCCCCTTACAACATTTTGTATACTGTTTATTTTACACAATCCCAGATACGTTGTATACCTTCTCATAATCAGAGAAATATGCTTTTGTAGCATTGGCAGAGATAACCTTCGATATTATCATTTTGATACATGGTATGCAACAGCAGCCAAGCAGCAAAAATATGATTGCACCAACACATACAGCAATTAAAATGTTCATCAACCCAGAACCCCAGTTTCCAAACAGGTTTTGGAAAAAGTCAGTCAAGGGGTTTGGACCAGGTTTAGTCAGTTCAAAACTTGTTGAATTATTTTTCCTTCGCTAGGGTGAAATCGGCGCCATACGGTTCTGCAACACTACTGTTCTCATTAATTCGTCCATCACCAATTCTAGCGCTGAAAATGTCACATTACTCAGAGTCTCTAACAGTTTTGACAGTTTTCTCAGTTCTCAGATGGATTTTACTGTCCCATACGCTGGTAAAATACCAGCCCAAGCAATTACATCATCGCCTAGGTCCATATGTGAGAGTCCTTTGCTGCTGATGTGTGCCAAGTCATGGTGATAAATCCATGACGCATCAGTGTTACCTGATTAATAGGTTTATTAAGAGAACGTGCATTTCGTATTTTATCTTGAGGCAATGCATTTGTGTATCTGATAGCTGGTATCAGATATCCCAAAAAACAACTTCCTGACCAGCCATATGGTAACCATTTATATGCTTTCCTACCACAAATAAAATAACAATCATTTGTTTTGATGGTAATATTGGTTGCAAATTCATAACTCCCATTTGGCTTTAGCCCTTAAATAACAGGCCATATACATACAGCATTTTTCAACAAAACTAATATCATTTACATTGATGTCTTTTTTATAGCTCCAAACTTGGTCTCACACTGCCCTTCTAGGGTACAATTATGAACTATTGTCAAATTACATTGGCTCAGCCCCACCTTAACTTTCCCAATCTTTTGAAAACACACTGTTCTGTTTTGGCCCCAGAAGAGGCAGCCACCTTGTCTCTCAGTGGTACTTCTGTGGTTTCAAACAACAAACTATTCCAAGTATCATTTATTCCCAGAGGGGCTGTCCCTAACATTAAGCCACTGTGTACAGTAGGTATTGCAGTACATACCCAACAATTTGAGACATTCATTGAGGATGGATATGCATATTTAATCGCTTGATATGTATTAAAGTTTGGATGCCAGCTGGTGTGTTTGTCTCTTTTGAATGGCTAGCTTCATTAAAAACAGAAATGGCTAAAACAGAAATATTACAATCACAATAGTAATAAACAAAAAAACATTGCAATAGAACCATTTTTCTTATTCTCATTATTGTCCTTCATGGTTACTGCGACTTCCGTCTCTTGAACCTGAAAATAATCATTCGTTAAACAGCTGTTAGTATTGGTCAGCATTTTTCTCATGTACTCAGCTATCTCCTCACCCCCTCACGTTCCGCGGCAACAAGTTTTGCCACTACAACAACTCAAATGGGGTGACTCCTTTTGAGTTGGGAGTTGTCCGCATGGAAAGGAGGGCTAGAGGTAGACAGGTAATCCAAGACTGATGTGTCTCGGCCATGAGTTTTCTCAACTTGCCTTTTAGAATGCCGTTATGGCGTTCCACCAACCCTGCTGACTGTGGGTGGTAGGCACAATGGTGTTTCAATTCAATTTGGAAAACTGTAGACATTTTCTGAATGATCTGATTGACAAAATGCGTGCCGTTGTCAGAGTAGATGCGAAGTCCAAAGTGTGGGACGATGTGATTGACCAAAATTTTAGCCACTGTTTGAGCATCCGGATGTGTCACCGGAAAGGCCTCAACCCACTTAGTAAATGCATCTACTATCACTAACACACACTTCTTTAGTTGTGCCGGGGTCAATTCGATGAAGTCCATACATATTGTATGAAAAGGATAGGGGGGGTATTGGAAATGATGCCGGAGAAACTCTGACCCCTCCCCCGTGGTATTTAGCACATACTATGCAGGATAGACAAAAACGTTTTGCATATGCAATAGTAGGCAAAACATATTTATTATCCGGTCCCACATAGATTCCTTTGTTCTGCCTAACACCATACCTAGTCCAGCGTTGTTTTTCCTGTACTGTGCTAAGTTCCTGCATGACTTGTAAGGTTTGCAAATCAAATTTATCTGTTTGTTGTAATTCTGTAGGTGTGGTTTCAAGTGAAAAGGTACTGGACATAGCTGCCTCTTTGGCTGGTTTGTCTGCTAGTGCATTACCAAGTGATAGGTCCTTAGCACGGGTATGAGCAGCGCATTTACAGATGGCGTAATTCAAGGATTAGTTCTTTGTGCATAATGTCTTTCCCCGAGGTTGTAACCATCCCCCTATTTTTCCATTGCTGAGCAAACACATGTACCGTAGAGAAGGCATATTGACTATCCGTATAGATAGTGACATTCCTGTCCTCCGAAAGGAGACATGCCCTTGTCACAGCAATCAGTTCCGCTGCTTGAGCGGATAAGTTCCCGGGGAGTGGTCTTGCCTCTATTATGGATTTAAGGTAGTGCATCTCTCAATTGTCATGTGTGGCTGCGATAACAGCATAGTCATACAAGATAAATGTCTGCTAGGTGACAGAAATGTTAACTTGTCCTGCAGAAGGATGACTGCTACAGAGTGCGGGACTTTTAACGTAAGATCATGGAACAATACCAAAGCGGCTGTAATTACTGCTTGCACACAGTGTGGTAATGCACTGAGTCTAATTTGCTAGAGTAAAATGCCAATGGTCTTAACTTATCTCCATACATTTGCATTAAAACAGATGTCATAAATCCCTGCTTGCAATCTACAGTCTGTATAAAGGTCTTACTGTAATCTGGAAACCCCAATGTAGCTGACCCAGCTATCAGTTGCTTGATCCTAGTAAATGCCTGTACTGCCTTGTCTGTCCAGTGCAGCAAATCTTTTGCCGCCATCGGTATTGCAAAAATTAAGTCTGATAGCGGGTGCACACAGAGTTGGGAATCCAACTACGACAGAAGTTCGTAATGCCTAAAAAGGACATCATTTCTTTTTTTGTAGTTGGCATGGAGGCTTGTAAAATAGCATTCTTTCTACTGTCATTTAACCACCTGCCCTTCCCAGAGATAGTATAACCTAGGTAACATACTTCTAATTTACAAAATTGTAACTTAGACTTATTTACCTTATGTCCTTCGTGTGCCAGAAAGTGTAGTAGTTGAATAGTCTCGGACTTACAGAGTTCTTCCGTAGTCGTGGCCAGGAGGATATCATCCGCAGTAGGTGGCATCCTTGGGCGGTTGGAACTGAGCCAAATTGGTGGACATCTCTTGTGAGAAGATGGTCGTAACCTGGTATAGGTATTAACGCTTGCCCATAAACGTAAATGCAAACCAAAATCTACTATCTTCCTGCAAGGGAATAGAGAAAAAGGCATTACTGATATCAATTACAGAAAAGTAGTTATCCGTAGGAAGGATATCATTCAGCAGAACAGACGGATCTGGGACCATGGGGGCCCGAGGTACCACTGTGGCATTTATTGCCTGTAAGTCTTGTACCATCCTCCATGTCCCATCCGTTTTTTTTTTACTGGAAATAAACATGGTGAGTCTGTGCACAGAATTAATACTCCAGCTTTCAAAAGTGCTGAGATTACCGGTAAAATGCCCTCCTCTGCCTTTCTGCTCGAGGGATACTGCTGTTTATGAGGTCTAAATTCTGACTTGGGTGTAATCTTTACCTGTCCTGCCATTCTAATCAGTCCAATATCGTGCTGACCCTATAATAAGTTTGGCACTGGTTGGGATTCCAATTGCATAGTTGATGCTAGTGCTGTTAGATTTACCATTTGATATTCCTCATTTTTTGCCATTTCCTGTTCCCACCAATTGCCTTCACTTGTACCTACTTCCCCAGTCTCACTTTCTTCTTCTTCCTCATACCCTCCATCTACGTCTTCTTTCATGTGGGTTCAAAAAACTTGAACTAACATTAAAGTTCCATCTTCACTAACTGTAAAAGTCTGGGCTTTTATCCTTTTCCTTCAGATATTTCTCAGCATGTCTAGCATACTCCGTGGGCTGTAGACGCTGTCTTGTGTGTGATCATATGCTTTTGTATAAAGTTACCAATGGCTGTCTTGCAGCCCTTTAGGAATGCATTTTTTAATTGCTGTTCATAGGGCGAGTCATTTTCCTGATTTTCTACCTTAATCAACCCACTATGAGCATCAAACCATTGTGTGAGACGATGTAGATAACTGTCTACGGTTTCGTCATCTGATTGAATGCAGTGATTAATGCAAGTCCAATCTGCCTTGGGCTTCCAATGTTCTTCTATTTTATCTAAGAGAGTCTGCATTCTGGTTCTACACACTTGGAAGTTTTACTATCTTCCTTTTTAACAAAGTACACATCTCTTTCACTTGAATTACCACACCCTTTTTTCAAATTTTGTTCCTTATGTCTTTTATTTGCTTCCTCCAGCCATTTTGACATTCTGACTTATTTAAACATCCACTAAACCCATGTTCCTTTTTCCATTTATCTAAATACTTTACATTCTTTGGGTGTAAATCAAACATAAACTTTTCATCTTCAGTTTTGGTTCCTGTTCCCATTTCTCTTACGAGAAACTATTCCTGTTCCTGAGATCTCTTGTATATGGAATCTATTCACATATACCCCTTATACTTTGAGAAAATTCAATTTCTCCCTTGACTAGTCCCTTAAAATTTAGACAAAAAATTCCAATCAGAAACAACAAAAAATAGCTTTTCTTTTTGCTTACCTTTGTGATTCCTCCGCCCTGTTTCGCTGCCACCTCACGGATTGAATCTGGAAAGAGTGACTGGCCTCTAATTTCAACCTGTTTCAGTTGGAGGTCTTTCATTCGAGGAGAGCCTGATCTCTCTCCACCTTTTCAGCCTCTCTTTGTTCGATTCGCGCCGTGCAGGGCCTCGCTACGTTAGCCAGTTATGTCGAAGATTTTACTCTTCTAACATATTCTGGAAGAATCACACCAAGTTCTTGTAAGCAAGTAAAACAGCTTTATTTTACATGCATGGAGATCTGCTACATGATAGTAATATGCCAGCAGTCTGGCTACTTGTACTTTAAGTTCTCCTTATATAGACCCTCCTGCCAGAGGACTTTCATTAAAATTGATAGTTTGATTACTTGTTTTTACCAGCCAGTACCACAGTTATTCTTGCACCATTAACTTTCTTATCAGCAGTTTAAGATTAACTTCTGCATTCCTCAGTGATCAACATTTTCCAGAACATTTCAGTTTGCACGCAGTGAACATTTTTCTGCTTAACCCTTTAAATACAGAATACAAAATATGTTGACTTCAGTATTTTTCCACAGTGTGTGTGTGTGTGTGTGTGTGTGTGTGTGTGTGTGTGTGTGTGTGTGTCTGTGTGATATGTCCCTGTTAGGGATAGTAGGTGGTTAGTTAATTTGCTCAGGCTCAAACCCTGTACCCTAGTTGCACAAGATCCTGAATCTCTACCCCAACCACCAACCTGTTTGTAAAAACTGAGTTTCAAGGAGTTGAGTGTCAAGTGCATTTTTCAAGGAATTGTGTACTTCAAGGGAAGTTGTTTACTGCTGCTCATGCGAAGTCTGTTTACAATATGCAACTATTTTGTTTAGCAAATGGTATCACTGTTGTGCTTAAGAATTTAAAAGCATTGTTAGTAGCATAACAGGTAGCATACTTGCTTTTGATGCAGAAGGCTGTGGGTTCCACTCCCACAGCATGTAGATGGATTGCTGATACTGTGTTTTACTTTAATGGGGTTGGAGTGGTGGGGTCTATATCATATAATCGACATTTGAAAATGTAGTCACCTTTACTCGACACGAAAATGTCGAACTGTAAGTTTGTCGAACGGCCAAATCATTAATTTCTTTCCAAGGAAAAGAAATCAGAAGGCCAACAAACAACACCACATAAAAACAAACAAATTTAAGTGGGGGGCTTCGCCCCCACACCCCCCTAAATAAATATTCTAACTCTGAGACCACACTGCAGTCAGGGAAACGGCAGGTGTGACAGAATGACCAACCGATTTCTTTCCCTTGGAAAGAAATCGGTGATTTGGCCGTTCGACAAACTTACAGTTCGACATTTTCATGTCAACTACAGATCTTCTAATATAGACCCTAGTGCTGTAGTTGTGAGTATGTCCTCCTTTGGATGAGATGCCTGTTAACTATAAACCTGTTGTCAATTTGCCATCCATTCCCTATTGCAATATTATCAGCCTACCATTTTTTTTTTTAATGTAACATAGGCAATTTATTCTTCAAGGGAAACAGACATTGAATTTGTAGATAAAACACTGAAATATAAAGCTGTTTGCAAGCAGCAACCTCTTCATTAGTTACAGATCTCTTTAGTGTGATATTTTTCAGATGACTTTTACTTCTGCAGAGATTGTGCATATTGCCTGATTTTGGTGAATTGTAATGATGGAAGTCTGAGTCGAGTTTTATGATTGAAATGTTCTGAATTGGGCAGTTTTGTCGTCATTGGTTCATACATTTTGTTTCATTGCTTACTGGAAATGTGTTCAAAACAAATTTAAAACACGCTAAAAACTTTTATTCAACAGTGGTTAAGCTCTTTCATCCTTGTATAGTGTTAAGGACATCTTCGAACCAAAAGTAAGAACCACTCTCATTTTAAAACTTCCTTGTAGTGACATCATACCATTCTGTTAAAGGCACACTACCAAAAATTTCACATAATACTAATGCATATATTATATAATATTAGCATATATGTAAAATAAAATAGAACATTATGCACCACCAATAAATTCTAAAACACAAAATATGTGAATTATTCAAAGTTTTCTAAAATATGTAAAACCCCATTGAGTTTTTTTTCTTTTCTTTTTTAAAAAAACTATAAATATATGAATAAAAAACTAACAAGTTCTTAGTATGGCTACTAAGTATGTTTATAATTCCATAGCCTTAGGCTTGAGTATACTTGTAATACAAACATTTTCTTTCAAACTTGTGGAGTCTAGTCATTTTAAATGTAGCTGCCAATGCAATTCCTTGGTTTCAAGAATAGTCTCCCAAAGACCTCTCCTTGGGTTCTGTGTTACTTTCTCTAAAACTCTATATTTAAATATCTGGTAGCTTTCAGAATCAATTGTATGCTTAAATAGTGCATCATTCAAAAATTTATTTCAAATATCATAGTTATTTTCATATATACACTTGTTCAATGACCTGTCAGTCTTACCTATGTAGAACACACCACAGGTGTTGCAAAAGCAATATATACTAGTCCCACTGAAAAACATTTGCTTGGGCAAGCCAAATTAATACTCATTTTATAAAGCAAATAATCCCACAACTCAGGATAAAGCTGCCACTCAAAAATATACCAGCCAGCAAAAGAAGAATGAAGGCAAACGATGGCTCCATGTTCAGTGTAAAAAGTCCCTTAATCAGTACATAAGCACATTCACAGTTTAAGAACTGCTTCATCAGACTTATAAACTAACAATAAAAATCAGCACTTATATATAAAAGATAACACCACATCATTTCCTGTGCAAGGTACATCATTTCCTAAATTGAACATTAAAGCATAAATAATACCAAAAAATAAAATATCGCAAATCACATACAATGCGAAAATGTAATGAACCAATAAATAGATACAAAATTAAATAAAACAAAACCATATACTAAAACATGTGGGGAAGAAAAGTTTCATCTCCGTATAGGTCTGGCTTTAAGAATGGGTTTCATAGTTATCTTATCATTCAACCATTTTCCATCACAGGCTCTTAACCTGTTAATCCATTTTGTTTCTAGAACTTTGTTCTGTTCCTTATATCTCCCATTCTCCCATTTAACTTCGTCATCTCTACAATCATAAATTTAAAAGTACGTGTACTGTCTTTGTCAATGATGTGTCTGGCTAAAACATTAGTTTATTTAAATTCCTGATATCACATAAATGCTCCCTAATTCTGGCCTTTAGACATCTATCAGTTTTCCCTATATAGAAAGATTTGCATACTATGCAATAAGCTAGGTATGCCAAGTGGATAGAGTTGCATGTGGCCCTCAATTTAAGTCTAAATGTTTTTTTTTTTTTAAATCTGGGTGATAAAATGATCCTGAAGTATCCAAATAACTGCAGTAATTACAAGGTGTTAAAGTGGGATCTCTGCTCACAGTATTTTCTATTCTCCTTGGATAACATAATAACCTTTTAAGTGATTTCATGTTCTTATATATAAATCTTGGATCATCACCCACTATTTCCCTGATGTGTGCTTCCGCTGTTAATATAGGCCAAAATTGTTTATACACATTGGTAGCTCATTTCATGTTACTACCATAGGGAATAGGCATTCTCAGTGTAGTACATGATCTGTCATTGGTTGCATATATCATTCCAGTAGTGTTATCGGCTATAATATCTGAAAAATAAGGTGTAGCCTTGGTTCCCCTCAGGTTATTTATCTCACATAGAGCATTATTAATCTTAGTCTCATTGTAGCCTCTTTCCATAAATTTATATTTAAGATCATCCATTTCTTGTTCAAAAATATCTTCCTCCGTGGTCAACCTAGAAGCTCTCATCCCCTGTCCTTTGGTCCTTTAGTATTGATGAACCGTGAGCATTATTTTTGTAGTATGAGAATGATGTTAAATGATAGGAATACATATTCATGTATTAGTAAGAATGATGTGTTGGCGATAATTGGTCCAGTGCTAAGAAACGGTTTTGAAAAGGGAGAGATTCCTTCAAAGCTCGTATAATTCCTACATGGGTAGTCTCTAGGTGCAGTCACTTGGTTGTCTGCAATAGGCTCCCCCTAACAAGCCATAGTCACCTCCTTCAAAGTCTAGGTATATACAGAACCTTTGAGGCTTGTTTTGGGTGGAGGGGGGCATTTTGCCAAACATATTCGAGTGTAAATTACTTATGTTGAACAAATAGACTCTACTAGACCAAGGTTACACATTGGCATTTTAGTTTTATCCTTACTACCATTCTGTTTTTATGGATTTACATCATTAAATTCTTCACTTAGGTGGAGATGGTTTATTTACTAGCCAGAGGAGCCACAAACCCAGTGCCTGTCTTTGAAAGTGGAGAAGGCATTACACATGATTTCTCCAAACTGCAGAAGTTTGGGAGATCTTCATCCATGTCTGAATCTCAAAATGCTTCTTTTCACACGACTGTCTTTCCAAAATGTTGATTAGTTCTGTGACATTCATCATTTTTAAGGTCTGAGGTTTCAGACTCCATCTCAGGGAGTCTTCTGACTGTCACAAAGGATGCCTCAAACAGCTTCCAAGTGTGCTGCCAGTTCAAAACACTTTGCTACTCAGAGCTTTTTTTGCTGCCGAAGAGCATTCTTTTGGCAGGCCCTGTGAAACTGTCAGCTAGTGATCCTTCAAAGCTGAGCAGATAAGTCCCCTGCATGGGAAAACCTTCCATAAAACTTAATTTTTCTGAGGAATTTGTTGTTTTTCCTGACTGAAACATTGTGCTTGCTAGGAAACTAATTGTTGTTAGGTCTGTCATTGCATTTCTGCGGGAGTTTGTGTAAATGCTTATTGGCACTTCAGGTTTTGTAGATTTATGTATTTGGGGTAGGATATTGTGCTTGTGGAGAACTGTCAGTGCTTTATTAATGTCAGTACCACTTGCTCTCTACCTTACCTTTTACTGACTCATTTTGGTCCGGCTGTATGATTTTGAAGAAATAAGTTGCTAGGGAGTCTGGTGTTGGACCAGCTCCTGTTTTGCCTCAGCTGCTGCTGAGTGACTCTGCTGTGGCCACTTGTTATCCCTCAGTCCACTTCATCTTTTTATCTTGGTTCTTTTGGTGTTGCATCTATAGCCACGTCCTGTGCACCTGTAGAGGTGCCCTTAGCAGGCATGGGGCACCACTCTTGTCGGTCTCAGGGCAGGGGACAAATGAAAGTTATTCACTCTGGCGGGATGCAGTACCTGAAGCTGTGATAAGCATAACTACTATGGGCCAGCAATTTACTTGGTTGTTTAGCAGGAAAACAAAGCATAGTGAGAAAACGTTCTAGTCACCTGTAACGTCAGTATGGACAATGAAGATTTACTGGGATTTGCTAAGGAACTCTTTTAGTACTTTTTTCTTGCCCTCTGATCCTTTAAGCATGAAAAGGACAAAAGTCCCTTCTCTTTCTGACTTTGATTTTCAGTCAATAGAGCAGGCATTGGAGATGGTTGTATCTCTGGTATTTCTTCTTAGTCTGAACTTTTTGATTCTGGCAAAATTATGGTTTCAGATTTTCCTTTTGAAGATTTATCTTTTTCTGAGACTTTATCTGAGATGAAAGAACTTTTTCAGTAGAAACAGAATGAACTCCCTGAGCAACCGAAATTAATAAATTCTGCTTCAGGTAAAGGTCTAGGTTCCCACATTTGAATTCCTGTTCTGCCAGTGAGAAGCATTTTACAAGTGCTATTCCTAAGGAATCTATAATGAAGCCGGTTCCCACATTATCTTGATTTTCAGATATTTCATCAAATTCATCCCTTCCAAGACACGTACAATCCCTGATATTCCTTTCTAGTCTTATCTCCCGTTTTGATTAGATGCTGCTTTGGCTGTGTGATTTTGCCAACACTGCAGCATCCTGAGTCACAAACACATAATGTTTAACCAGCTTACTGTCTGTCTAGTGGTTATGCAATAACTCCTGTTAATTCATCTTATCCATTTACATACACTTCATACAATCTAACTCCACGCCCATAATTCACTCCATATGCCTTCCAGCCTGTTTTGAGTACTCCACAACATCCTCTGTCTTACTGCTTAACATCATGGTCAGCCCCATTCCAGCCCTGATTCTACCACAAATGCCATTTCATCTATCATCACTCAGTACACACCTTCAGTCTTCAGTCTACCAAAAAGCACATTGAATGAACTAATGACCTCTTGAAGAATTTTATTTTGTATTTATTTATTTATTTAATTTGCTTTTAGATAAATGGAGTGAGTTGAGGAGTCAGGCAACTTCAGCAAGCACCCACCATACATCTACTGAGTTCCTCCTTTTGAACCCTTTCTTCATTTGACTTGAAGTAGTTAAGTTGAATATCTTATTTCTAGTGACCATTACTTTTGCTAGGGAGGATTTCTAAAGTTAAATGTATAGCTTCATAGGTTTACAGGTAATTACTAGACTAGCTGTCTTTGCGGGTAATTTTTTAAGCCTAGCTAATTTCCTTCAAATGTGAGAATTAAACTTTTTGCTTTTTGTCTCTGAGGTAAACACTTCATGCATTATGCAAGCTCTAAATTTTGCATGATGTACTTTTTTATGTGCCTATTATGTGGGGAATTTTGTGTAAGGGAATCCTATACACCATTCGCAAATTTCTCCTAGAATTTACTAATCCCAGATTTCTTGACTTTACCTTCAAGTAGGCTTTTCAGTTAGTCTGTTTTCCAGAGTGTTGGAATCTCACTAAAGTTCTGTTATGTTAACCCTGCATCAAGAGAGTTCTGTGATATGCATTAATGCATGTCCCACTTTAAAAAAAAAATTACTCTGCTAGTTAGAGGTCCCCATTATAACAGTAGAAGTCCAGAGTCAAAATTCTTTGTGTTATAAAGATCCTCATATATTCTGTGAGCAACAGAAAGCCTTCTACAAAACTGCACCTGTTGTGTGGAATATCTATCAGAGGAAATTCAGAAAGCTAGTAAAGCTTCTCGCTTTCAAAAGCTCTTGGAAACACCAGCAGCACATAGTAAGCGCAATTGTTATAGAATACAAGGTTAGCTCTCATGAATTGGTGCTGAAGCAGTCCTACTAAAAATCATGCAAGACTTAATCAATGTGCAGTCATAATGTTACAAATAGCTATATAACTAGTGCTAGTTGTATACTTGTACAGAATGCTGAGATTTACATAAGTATTCATGTAGCAGCAGATCTGTAGTGATTATCAAACTGTATGTAACTCGGAAGGTCATCTGTTTTGTAAATGCTGATGTTAAGTTGTCAATCTCGCCTTCATTCTTGCTGGATGGGTTCGGAGCCTATCCTCGGCTCCGACTCGGCACTTGCTTTAGCTCGAGAACTCCTTTTACCAGCTCGAGGCAACCCTATATCCCATGATGCAAGGCGGAACTACCTCAGATCTCGTTTGCCGCTTAGCGAAAGAGGTCTCCTTTGCCAGCTGAGGTGAGTTTTTTCTTAGTAAAATAAGAAAAGTGTAGTTAGGAGTTATTTCCCTTTTTGAGTGTCAGTTTAGTCTGTAATCTAGTTACAGCCCACCCTTTCCCTCTTTTTCACCAAGCATCAGCTTCTTCGGTCCAGAGACTACACCCTACAGCTTTGCAAGAAACTGGGAATTTCGGTAAATTTCGAAAAATCCTCTCTGCTGCCTTGCCAGTCTATCACCTTTATAGGCGCAGAGTTAAATACCGTCAAAATGTTAGCCAGGCTAACAGATCAAAGGATTCTGGACATCCAGAAATTTGTTCAGCTTCTGTTACTAAGCAACAAGATCAAAGCCAGGTTTGTCTTGAAAGTTCTAGGCCTAATGGCTGCGGCCATTGTTCTTCTTCCACTGGCTCGCTTCCACATGCGTCTCCTGCAGTGGATGTTATTCACGCAGTGGTTGTACCACGATCTGCCTATGAGACACGAAATCTTGGTAACACAGTCGTGCAGGGCTCATCTACTATGGTGGATATCTTCCCCGCTTCTTCATCAGGGCCGACCCTTTGTTCCCCCTCCTCCAGTTGCCACAGTCACCACGGATGCCTCCCTGATCGGGTGGGGGGGCATTATCAGGGCAGGATGGTCCACGGGACGTGGCAACCCATAGAATACCATCTGCACATAAATGTCCTGGAGATGAGAGCAGTGCTTTTAACGTTGCAAGCCCTCGACGACTTTCTTCCCACGGGGACTATTGCAGTACAGACGGACAACATGTCCGTGGTCTGGTACATCAACAAACAGGGCGGAACCAGGTCCTATCCCTTATGTTGAGAAGCTCTCAGACTTTGGCAATGGGCGATCTCTTCTCAGCGGTTTCTGATAGCAACGCACATCCCCGGCAGGTCCAACCTATTGGCGGACAGGCTAAGCAGATCTATTCTGATGCCTCACGAGTGGTCTCTCAATCAATCTGTAGTAGATCAGATTTTTTCTGAAGTGGGGCACCCTTGTTGCGATCTTTTCGCTACCCCTCAAAACAGCAAGTGCCCAGATTACTTCACACTATTTCCCCTTCCAGGCCAACCCTTGAGAGACTCTCTAACCCAGGATTGGCCTCGGGGACTTCTTTATGCTTTTCCTCCCTTTCCATTGATTCCTCAAGTCATTCAGAAAGCCACCGTTTTGAGAGCCAAATTGATCCTCATTGCTCCATATTGGCCTCGACAAATTTGGTTTCCGTCTCTACATCATCATCTTCTGGTGCAGCCCTGGCATCTGGACCCAGTTCCGGATCTTTTGATCCACCAGTTGGGTCAGCAGCACCGGGCCATTCATTCCCTCAACCTCACTGCTTGGTTGCTCCACTTCCTTCCCTAGCCAGGCTACCAATGATTTCTGACTCAGTCAGAGACATTTTGGTGTCTTCTTTAAAGTCGTCCACTAGAACTGTTTATGCTAGCAAGTGGCGACGTTTTTCAATTTGCGCAAACGCCAGAAATATTGATCCTTTTACCGCTCCTGTACATTCTGTTTTGGATTTCCTGGCGGAGGTTTTTCATTCAGGATCTTCGTCATCTACAGTCAAAGTACAACTGGCTGCTATTTCCAAGTATCATGTTGGCTTGCATGACAATAACATCATGTCTCATAGGTTATGCAAGGCCTTTTTAAGAGGAGTTTTTCTCCTGAAACCGCCTGTGAAACATCCTCCTCCGCAATGGGATCTAAACTTAATGTTGGCATCCCTAATTCTACCTCCTTCGAACCGTCTGCTACGTGTTCTTTAAAGTTATTGACGTGGAAAACTATATTTTTACTGGCTGTTACTTCTGCAAGAAGAGTTTCTGAGATTCAGGCCCTCTGTATTGTTCACCTTATCTGGTTTTCTTAAGGATAGGGTTTCGCTTAGAACTAACCCTTCCTTTCTTCCCAAGGTTGTATCTCAAACCAATATTAACCAATCTATTGATCTACCAGTTTTCTTTCCTAACTATTCTGACAGAGCTGAACAGAAGCTGCACTTTTGGATGTTCATCGTCAGCTCAGGTACTACTTGCATAGGACTAAACAAATTAGAAAATCAGACCAATTGTTTGTCTCCTATGCAGAAAACAGGTTAGGTCTTCCAGTTTCTAAAGTGACTTTATCTAGATGGTTGACTTCCACCATTTCCTATGTGTACTCTCTAAGGGGCAAACAACTATCTTCTAAGCCAAAAGCACATTCGACCAGGAGTCTATCCACTTCTGTAGCCTTTCAGGATAGACTTCCCATTGACACTATTTGTGCAGCAGCTACTTGGGCCATGCCTCATACCTTTGTGTCTCATTACAAGTTGGATTTGGCCTCCAGAGACAGGGCCAGTTTTGGTTCCACAGTTCTCAAGAGTCTGTTCCATTGAGCCACCCGGGATACAGGTGCTAGGGACGCGGTCCCATCCAGCAAGAATGAAGGCGAGATTGACAACTTAACATTTAGAAGTTATGTACCTACCATAACGCGTTCCATGTTAGTTGTCTTCTCTGCCTTCTTTCTTAGCCCCTCCCTCCTTCCCCTGGCCTGGACAGATCTTGGAGAGTTCCTATTAGATTGCTTCCTCTGGAGCATTGTTATGAGGACTTCTTTTAGGAACCATGGTTCCTAATTATGTTAGGATAGTCTTTAGCAGGGTCAGTTAGCTGCCAAACGAGATCTGAGGTAGTTCCGCCTTGCATCATGGGATATAGGGTTGCCTCGAGCTGGTAAAAGGAGTTCTCGAGCTAAAGCAAGTGCCGAGTCGGAGCCGAGGATCGGCTCCGAACCCATTAAGCAAGAAAGAAAGCGAGAGAAGACAACTAACATGGAACATTATGGTAGGTACATAACTTCTAATTTTGCAAGGCTGTCATTGCCTTTTGGTTTGTGTCATGCCTCAAAATGATCTTCTGACCAGTTTTTTTACCCAGTTGTCAAACAAATAAGCAAAAAAATAAAAAATGTATTCTTTCTGTCTTTTTAGTCTGTTTCTTCCCATTGCCTGCTAACAGTTAGATTCTCTGTATATGGAACCAACTTCTAGGCAGGCAACTATTTCTTTTTTTCTTTTCTCTCTTTTCTTAGCTGCTGCCATACCTTAGTATTTGTTTGTGACTAACATGTCCAGGTAGGCCTGCAGTGCTTGCCTAATGACGTGTGCATACTTCAAAATAAGCAACATTTCTTGCTACAGTTCTTATGTATTGCTTGGTTAGGGTCAAACATACGTCCAGCTCTTGAACAAGGTGCCCATTCCCTGAGATCCCATCATGCTAAACACATTCTACCATTGTAGTGAACCAGGCCACCCATCCTTTCCCTAGGTTGGTTGGTTGGTTGAGCAGGTGTTAGCTGCTTGTTTCAAACCATCTGTCCCTGAACCAACTTCTTTATTACCCAAGGTTAGTTTTCAAACCTCTGCTGTCTGAGTTATAGTTAAGGCTTCATTCTTCTGTACTGTGGAACAGCTTACTTCAGACTGCATATCTAAAAAATTTCATTTTTTCCCATTAGGAAAGGTAAAGTTGTCACTAAGTAAACTATTCCATCGTGGTCTTTGGCTCTTTTCCATCTAATAAACCATTAGAGGGGCTTAAGACCCTCTGTATTATGTCAGTTGGCAGCTTGACTATTAGTCTTTCATGAGTTTCTTTTGAGGAGCTCTGTGTTGCTGTGACTTGGACTAGCACTGATATCTTTGTTAGACATTGCAGTCTTCACATAGTATCCAAATCTAGAACCTTATTTGCAGTGGCATGTCTCACCTGACTTCTTCTCTAGTTCCCTCTCTGCTACTACCCTTGTATGCTTCTACTTTCTGTAAGCTTACATAGCAGAAGAGATTTGTCATTTCCAGATAGTTTTTATATTCAGAAACTCTAAATCATTATATCTTAAAATCAGAAAGCATATAAACCTGACCTCCACCCATGGTGATTTTAGACCTTCTAGCTTGACACTTCCTCCTCTTTCCTGCTTCACTCTGGTCAGTAAATGAATGATGGAGTGACACCTCGCTCTCTCGCTCTCTGTATATTCTTCTGTTCACATTTTTGAGGCATTTGCAGCTGTACTGTTCTTGATGACATGAGAGTAAAGTTACTGCTTCACTGCATGCCCCATGGTATTGGGATTCATGCTAGAAAAAGCCTCTTTTGAATTCGTTGCATGAAAATCTGACATTTTGTTATGTTTTTCTCTAACAGAACTTTCTGTTGAGTATACATTAAGGTACGACTTGACATATTGCTTAAGAACTGGAAACTCTTAAGTAGGTTATTCAAAACCATTTCCATTTTTAGGGGATTCAAGAACTGAACAAGATTCCACTCCTGATATTTACGCGAGTTTGTGTATGTGTGTGTGTATGTATATATATATATATATATATATATATATATAGATATATATATATATATTTATATATATATTTTTTTTGCTAAAAATATTTTGACAGTGTAAATAGACATGTTGTTATCTGATTATTTTTAATGAGCCACAGTCAAAGTGCATTATTTGCACCTTATGAAGAGTATTTTGGCAACAGTTTGCCCAAAACACATCTGGTGCCTCCCTGTCCCAACACACACACACACACTCAGTCACTCTAAGAGCTGGTGGTTGGTCCCATCTCCAATTGCTGTTTAGTGGATTTTGCTAACACAGGACTGGGGATTGTCTAACACCCCCATCTTAAAGTCCCTGAGACTTCTTAGCTTCTAACTACATTGCCCTTGCATAGTACGAGATGCCTCAAGAAGTATCTGAGATACTGTTATCAATCTGACTATGACAGTGATTTGTTTGGCTAAGTTGAAACAAGTCTGTGGAGCTATTTCTTTGCCCTGGCTCACCTTATTTCCTTCCTGAGGATCATCTCACACTTTTATTGAGCATTCTTCCCTAAGTGCAGCTTCCTTTTTTGTTGACTCCTAACATTTGCTTCTTAAGACTCCTGCACATTTTAAGGACCTGCTGACTGTGATTGCCTTAAGCAAGATTGGTTAGTTATGCAGGTACATGCCTTAGTTCTAGATATTTCAGAACATCTTTGTCAAGTATGGTTACATTTTTTTCCTCTCATTTCCAAGAAGCAATTTGCTTTCTTTCTGTGACTGTTGATCTACCACGATCTTTGGTCTTGGTTGTTTTCTTGAGCTTTTCTGGGAATGATATAAGGAGCAGATACTTTGTCCTGGCTGTATATCTCAAGTTTGATGGCACACTTTTCCAAAGTACAAAGTACTACCTATGCCATTTCAGGCACAAAATCCTTAAAAAAAAAAAAAAAAAACAAAAAAAAAAACAAAAAAAAACATTATCTGTTGTGTGAAGACCACCACCACTAATTTTGTTTATTGATGAGAGAAGCTTTTGAAAATTTGGCATGCTAGTGAATATCTACATAACTTATTTATTAGTAAGAACTTAGCGTTTGATGAACAAACTTGTTTGGTATCACCACTCTGTTCTGAAAGCCAAGTGTACTGTTTTTGGAGAGTAAACCTCAGGTTGGTTAGAACATAATGTGCTGAATTTGTGGTAGAGCAATAAAACCCATGTGACACAGAATTTCAGCGTGGACACCGGAGGAGGTTGGGAATGAGGAGCTGATGCTGACTCACCAATCCTGACAAAGGGGGTGTGTTTGGGCTGCTGCCGTATCAGCACTTCCTGGAGAGATGTACAGTGCACAGCATTTTTGTCAGGTGTATCTGCTTGGCACTGCCAAGACACATTTACATATGAGGTTTTGTTATGCATATGTGTAAGTGTGTGTGTGTGTGTGTGTGTGTATATATATATATATATATATATATATATATATATAATGTATGTACATACATGCACATAGGGAAAAAGTAGGCCTTCTTACTTATGAATCTGCACATTAGTTTAAGAACAGAATGCAGCAGAATTCCTTATGGCTGCCAGGATGGTGACCATGCCGTGACAGGCTCTTTTCCTAATGATGGGAAATGGACACATCAGTAGAGATGGATGCTTGGGTGGATGAAGGCAAAAACTACAGGAAAGATTAAAATTAGATCTTAACAGGTGAATGTGGTAATGTTTATATTCCATATTTTAGTCTGATCTTATGTATATTTTTGTCATGCAACAGGCTACAGTGAATGCCCGGCCTCAGCGAATTTTGGACACATCATCACTTACGCAATCTGCTCCAGCAAGCCCTACTAATAAGGGAACCCACATTCACCAGGTTGGGTAAGTTACAAGCTGTACAGCATGTTGGTTGTTGCATTGTGTGTTTTTTTTTTTTTTTTTTTTACATTTTCCTCGGTCCCTAAACATTAAAAGCTCTTATACTATTTTATCTGGATCACTTAAGCCACTCACTTAACCAGGAACAAGTAAATTAGCTTAGATCACCACTGACCTCTTTGAAAAATGTAGTTATATTATTTTATCAGAGTAGTAAATTTTACTATACTGAGCATGTTTTTTGCCTTATTAAAATTAGTTGGTTGCTTTATTGGATTTTAATTTAGTAATTACATTCTTAATTTGCAGTCAGTAATTTATACTGTTGATCTCCTGTGCTTTTATGATTTTATTTTGTACCCCAAAGTAAAATGTTGGATGACTCCCCTCTGGGACTATGTGATGTTAATGAACAACTGTAGATTTCCTTCTGTCATTTTCAAAGCAACAGATCTATACTTAGGAATTTAGAATTTTATTTTGTTTATAATAACCAAGAAGTGTTTGCCCTTATGTCAATTTACCATGCGTTATACACAAATTGGCACTGTTTTGCTTCTGTACTCTTCTTTCATTACTTCACAGCTTTGTAAAGTTGAAATGAGATATGTTGCTTCCTTTTTAAAATTGCCAGCAATTGTTAAATAGATTGATAATGTACCAGTTTGCAGCTGTTACTGTGTGCCTCAGAGTACAAGATATGTATAAAATCCCATGGACAGCCACCCCTCACTTTATTAATTTATATATTGAGTAAGACAGGTGTTTTCTCATGGAGGAAAAACTGTTACTATTACCATTTATCAGAATTTTCTTTATTTTTTGCAAACATACACATTGGGTTTCCTTAAATTTCTTTGTACCAGTTAGTTTTATTTAATTATTTTATTCTATTTGTCAGCTGGGATAAAGCAGTGGTTCACATGGGCCGATGTCCTTCAAGGATGCATCTGCAGTCATAACATATGGGTTGTCCTGCCTCAGGCAGCCCTTCGGTCGGCCGGATTCCAAAGTCTGGGTCTGGCCTCGGCTGATGTCGCACTTTCCCCGACGTCAGAGCGTCTGGGGTATAAAAGCATCAGCCGACACCATCTTCCTCAGTCTTTCTTGCCGCGCGGTGCCCGAAGCAGAAGCAGTTCGCAAGTGCCGGTTGGCCAGCTCCTTTGATTCAGCTACCGAAGACTTCGAAAAAGCTAAGTACCCCGTTGGGGACTCTTTCTTGCCTCAGCCGATGTCAGATAAAGTAAATAATTGTTTAACTTGTGGGAAACAAATACCTCATAAGGATTTCCACTCTTACTGCCTCCCTTGCTTAGGCCCGGACCACGACGTCTCGGCCTGCTCTGCCTGTGCCTCCTTCAACCGACGAACGCTTAGGCATCGGTCGGAGTTTGCAGAGGAATATTTTGGGGCTAACTTTGCGTATAAAATGCCGTCGGAGACTCCGACTTCACATGTTAAAAAAACGGAAGGACAAGGACCGACCCTCGCGGCCCGCGGTTTCGGCTGAAACCTCGGTCAGGCCTACCGCGAGTGTCTCGGTTTCGGCTGAAACCGAGTCCTCAGTGCTTCCTGTTGCCGAAACCTTACAACCGACTACCTCGGCCTCGGAGGCTCCGGCCGAGTCGGTTATTGAACTACCTACGGAAACCGGTGTCCAGGACATGTCCGACACCATTCCTTTAGACAAGTCCACCCCTGCACGTGGTGCAGCCAGACCCCCTGCATCCATGTCCATTAAGGCCTTCTCTAGGGCTAAAGCTGCCAAACTTGCCAAAGCTTTGCCTCCCAAGTCTTCCTCTCAGAGGCCTTCTACCAGCACTCAAATCCTCAGCCTAGCAGAGGATCTTATCTCCTTAATTAGAGGTTCTCAACCTCACCCGGACAGGGGCTCTCTTCCACCTCCAGACAAAAGGCCCAGGGTTGAGCCCTCTGATCCCCACTCTTCAGATGAGTCTATGGATGAATCTGTGTTGTCAGAGCACCAGCAGGAGGCTTATTCGGCCTACGAAGATTCTGATGCTGAAGCATCTATCCCTTCGGCCTCCCCTCCTGAAGAGTTTTCTTTTGGTGAGACACTGCATTCTATGAGAGAACATTTCCAATGGCAGGGCCAGGAATTTTCTGATTCTAGAAAAAGATTAAGGACCTTTTTGCATTTACCTCAGCATAGGCCTTTGGCTATACCTCCTGTTTTGAATGTTATTGATGATGTGTACTCTGATGCTAGTACAGCCCCTGATTCTCTCCCTCCGGCTCCTGCCAAACCTGATAGGTACTACAGGGTTCCAGATTCTCATTTTCATCTGTACAAGGCCCACTCTGCAGACCCAGAAACCATTTCACAGGGCCCAAAAGGGGTTGCAGCTGCCACTGCTAAAAATCCTTTACCTTCTGAAAGGGAATCTAGAGCTTTAGAGCGATGGGGAAAGAAAGTTTATACTTCTGCAACTCTTTCTATGAGGGCATTAAATTGTCAATTCCATATGATTCAGTACCAAGAGTATTTGTTAGATGAATTGTATAAGAAACTTTCATCCTCTGAGCCCCTTGACCATAAATCTCTTCAGGATCTGGTACATAACTCACAGCAGGTTAGCAACCATTTTTTGCAATGTGGTAATGATGCACTGGAAGCTTCATGTAGGTCAGCAATGACAGGGGCAGTTATCTGAGGCATGCCTGGTTGAAGGAACAATCTCTACCGGACCATGTTAAAGCTAAGCTCCTGGATGCTCCAATGGAAAAACAAAAATTATTTGGTTCCACGGCCCAGGAGGTCTTAAAGAAGTTTGAAGAAAAGGCAAAATCTGTGTAAACAGTCAAGGACTTTCTGCAGGTACAACCACCGAGATTCAGCAGAAATTGGCCTACTAAGAATTGGTCCTTTCCAGACTCAGACAGATCACAGAGAGGCAGGAACAGGCGTACCAGAGGTAGAGGGCAAGCTAGAGGCCACTACAGAGGCCGTCAGTGGCAGCCACCCAGCCAGAGAGGTAATGCAGGAACAGCAACAACAACTGCTACACCAGGACAAACACAATGACTTATTTTTGACTCCGCCAACCAGGGCTCAATTAGAAGCACCATTGGGCAGAAAGCTTTCTTTATTTTCAGAAAATTGGCATTACATTACAAGGGACTCATGGACACTGCAAATAATAGACAAAGGATACAGGTTCCATTTCCACACATTGCCAAAAAGAAAAGGAATGCCAGACCTGACACCAAATCAGAGGGCGGAGGCTTTGAAGCAAATCACCAAATTACTACAAATGAAAGCCATAGAGAAGGTTCCTCTCTCAGAACAAGGCCAAGGTTTTTATTCAAGGTTATTCCTTGTTCCAAGGAAAGAAAATCAATGGAGGCCTATTCTTGATCTGTCCACACTGAACACTTACCTCATTGTGCCGAAATTCAAGATGCTGACCCTACAGCAGCTTCTTCCCATGCTGGGCAAGGAATCTTGGCTGGTGACTCTAGATCTCAAGGAGGCATACCTGCATGTCCCCATTCGACAAAGTTGCAGAAGACACCTCAGATTTCTTGCAGGATCAGAGCATTGTCAATTCTCAGCATTGCCCTTTGGCTTATCTACTGCGCCCAGAGTATTCACGAAATGCCTGGCATCAGTAATTGCACACTGCAGACTTCAGGGGATTCAAATCTACCCATATCTGGATAACTGCCTGATACAAGCGGACAGCAAGACAGATTTGTTAAAGGACTTGGACTATGCCATCCAGCTATTACAGGCCTTGGGATACACAGTCAGCATCCAAAAATCAAGACTTGTACCATCCCAAAGGATAACCTTTTTGGGTGCAGATCTAGATACAACCACCCAAATGGCCTTTCTCACAGAAGAAAAACAGAAACAACTTCCAGATTGCTTCAAGAATCTGACAAGACAAACTCAGCTAACTGCAAGGAAAATCCTGCAGGCCCTGGGTTTCATGGCATCCTGCATAATACTAATTCCACAAGCCAGGCTACATATGAGAAGATTGCAATGGTACCTAAGGAGTGTATGGACTCAGCACAGTCACAGCTTAAAAACTCTGATTCCAATCATACCTTGCCTTCAAAAGGAATTCCTGTGGTGGGCTCAAGCCTGCCAGACCAGCAGAGGGTTGCCTTTCTTCAAACCAAAAGCAAACCAAACCATCACCACGGACGCTTCAGACCGAGGTTGGGGAGCACATATGGAGGACAAATGTATCCAAGGGCTATGGTCTCAAGGGCAGCTGCAAATGCACATAAACCAAAAGGAAATGCTGGCAGTTATACATGCAATCGAGGCTTTCAAGCCTTTCCTTCAACAAGGCCACCTGCTAATAAGGACAGACAACACCACAGTTATGTGGTACATAAACAAGCAAGGAGGCACGCATTCCTACCCTCTGTGCAGACTGGCTATGAATCTATGGGTTCTTTGTTTGAAACACAATATACAACTACAGGCCCAGTTCGTGCCAGGGAAAGACAATACTCTGGCAGACAGTTTAAGCAGAACTACCATGGATGCACACGAATGGATGCTGCACCCGGACATCTTCTTGCTCATAACACAGACATGGGGAAGGCCCGAGATAGATCTGTTCGCCTCACCCCACAATCATCAACTGAAAATTTTTTGCACAAGGACATACCATCCACAAGCATGGAAGGTGGACTCTCTCTCTTTCAGCTGGAAAGTGCGAAAAGTCTATGCTTTCCCACCAATCCCATTAATGTCCAAGGTTTTACTGAAGATCAGGGCAGAACAGCCAAAAGTGATTCTGATAGCTCCAGACTGGCCAAGGCAGCATTGGTACCCACTGTTGAAGAGCTTGTCACAGACGAAACCGTGGCCTCTCCCATTATGGCCCCTTCTTCTGACGCAGAACAATTACAAGATCCTGCATCCCAACCTAAAGACCTTGCAGCTAACTGCCTGGAGAATACCATGACTCCTTCCCAGGACAGCTTATCCCAGAGGGTAAAGGACATTATTATGGGCTTCATAGCCCTTCCACAAGGAAGGCATACTCAGCAAAATGGAAAAGATTTCTCATTTGGAACACAACAAAAGGCCTTGATGTGACAGTGATGAACATGTCACATATACTGGAATACTTAGCAGAATTGTTCCACAATGGCCTGTCTTATTCTTCCATTAAAATACATGCCTCAGCAATTTCAGCAGAATACAATGTAAATCCTCCTGTCTACTCGCATCCTCTCTTAAGACAATTTCTCAGAGGAATCAAAAACATCAATCCTCCAAGGAGACCACCTTTACCTACTTGGGACATTAACTTTGTGCTGGAAAAACTTACACTCCCTCCATTTGAACCAGCAGCATCGGCAGATCCACAGTTTCTATCCTGGAAAACTGCATTCCTTCTGGCCATAACTTCAGCAAGAAGAGTATCTGAGTTACAAGCTTTAATGGCAGTGCAGCTATTCCTTATTTTTCATCAGGACAGAGTTTCATTAAGAACCAACCGAACTTTTATGCCAAAGGTGGTATCTAGAGTATCCTTGAACCAAGCAATTCATTTGCCTACATTCTTCCCAAATCCGCAAAATAAAGGGGAGAAACTTCTCCACACTCTGGATATCCACAGGCAATTACGCTACTATTTGGACAGAACTAAAAGTTACTGAAAGACTGACCAACTGTTTGTAGCATATGCAGCTGGGACACAAGGAAAAGCAATTTCCAGACAGACAATCTCAAAATGGATAGGAAATTGCATTTGTTTTTGCTACTCCTTTCATGGAAAGACTGTTCCTGCGAATATTAGGCCTCATTCCACGAGAGCCACAGCCACCACTACAGCCTTCCTAAGAGGGGTGGCTACCAAGGACATTTTAGAAGCTGCTACATGGAGCTCCGTGCATACTTTTGCCAAGCATTACAATTTACCCTTATACTCCAGATCCAGAGCAGGTTTTGCTACAGCAGTCCTGCAGGGTCTCTTAACTACACCATCATTTTCTTAGTACCTCCACCCCCAGATTGGCTATGGTATTCTACCCATATGTTATGACTGCAGATGCATCCTTGAAGGACATAGTACAGTTTTGTACCTACCATAAATGTAGATGTCCGATAGGTATACATCTGCAGTCAGGTTTACCCTCCCTCCTTCCCCCCTGTGGTATTCCTAGGGTGCTTACTCCTCTATTAGCTAGCTGGGGGATCTATTATGGTGTATTTGTTTGTATATATATGTATATATTTTTGCAAATGTTTGGAATTTATTGCATTTCTCCAAATTTAGCCTTCCTAGAGGGCACCTGGCATCTGGGGCAAGAACAACTGAGGAAGATGGCATCGGCTAATGCTTTTATACCCCAGACGCTCTGACGTCGGGGAAAGTGAGACATCAGCCGAGGCCAGACCCAGACTTTGGAATCCAGCCGACCGAAGGGCTGCCTGAGGCAGGACAACCCATATGTTATGACTGCAGATGCATACCTATCGGACATCTACATTTATGGTAGGTACAAAACTGTACTTTTTTCATATTCAGTCTGGGAACATTGGCTGGTTAAGTGACTTGCTCAGAGTCAGAGTTAAGCATATGGAGGCTGAGGGCACCAAACCCTGGACCACTTCTTTAACAGCACAAAACCTTAATCCTGTATGCCATCTGGCAGACTTGGCTTCTTACTTTGCCAGAGATGACGTCTGAGATTTTCCAAAAATATATAAATATATGGTGGAAAGCTGAAGACCGCTCAGAAGCGTCTAAATGGACATTTGTCTGAAATTAGCTTTGTAGGAGAGGTAGGTCTTTCGTACCCATACCAGTTATATGTACTGAAGTTAGAGAACCACTGAGAAGGGAAGAAATCTATAGCAAAAAAATGTTGCTTCCCATCCTCTTGAATCATATAACCTTTCAACACAAAGTACATGCTTACACATAAGGAGCAATCAGCCCAGCTTGTCAGAGAAACGATATGATAAAAGGACAGCTTGAACAAGATGGAAATTTGATGAGTGTTACTCTGTGAAGGTATAATTTGATAGATGGAACTGCACTAAGAAGGTCTGTAACTGAACGTCTCTATAGGTGTCTGCTCTGTGATTTAGATAACGTTTTATGACTCATGATAAGTTTTGGTGGATAATACAAAGGAACATGGCTGATTTATGTCAATGTTTTGGAGGAACTATGAAGTCGAGCTCTGTG